>NW_026944719.1:2500-11772 GCF_034702125.1 Engraulis encrasicolus
CAACACTCACGCATATAACGCACGCATGCGATGCACACACGTACACACACACACCACACACACACACACCACACACACTCACACACACACACACACACCACACACACACACACACCACACCACACACAACACGCCACACACACACACACACCCTTCGCACGCACTGGAAAAAAATACGCTATCTCAGGCCCCCATCCCCTCTGTCTGTTTCTCTGCTTCCAGTTCTACCCGAATCCGCCAATCTGCACGTCTGGCTGATGAGGACACTGCCGCCCAAGAAGCACATTCCCTTACGTTGACAAACTTCTCCGCTTCTGGAACCGAACCGGAAACCTCTTCGCTGCACGAGATGGAAGGCAACTTAAAAAACAGAGATGGTGCTCGTATCCTCGCGACCCAACCTAGAGCTGACCCTCGAAGCCCCATCGGTCCTTGGATTGACTAACAGGTGTTTTCAAATCCAAAGCACCTACCACCAACTTAGGGACACTGCGTGCCAACAGAGAGGTACTCCACTAAGCTATCCACAACTTGGTTTCCCACCAAAAAACTACTCGCGTAGGAAAGCCTCGCAGATGTAGTCCCTCTGGTTGTGTACCACAACAACCCACTAATTACGAATTGGCACCTGACAGCATAAACAATAGCTCTACTACTTGAATGAATGTTATTGCTGCATTACTTAACGTGCAGTCCTTCGACCAACAAAATGCTTCGTAGTAATCCGTAAACCCAGCTGGTCTCGGACCCCAAAACATAAGCTTCATGCTTCTTACCCCGCCAAACATGGCTTAAAGTACGACGGGGGGCGGCTACCTTTTCATTGAGGCTTGCCCTTTCCGATTACCAAATTCCTTTCACGGCCCGAGACCACAAATAAACGAGGCGGAGGGCGTAGCCATACTTATTCTCCAACAAATTTAATTGTACTAAGATGAAATCTGGGCTCTGTTCATATTCATTTGATTACATGGCAATGAGGGTCCTAAAGCAAACCTCAAAACTGAATTTATTATTGTTCTTACCGTCCACCGACAATTCTCTTCGTCATTTCTATCTGACTTTCTCCCCCCAACACCCCCTTCAGTCAGACGTACTTAATAACTATGATAAAGCACTAATTGCTGGTGACTTTAATATCCACGTAACTATAAATCAGATGACGCAATAGCCAAGTCTTTCTTAGACACATTTAAACATGGATCGGGTCTGTCCAGAATGTCACCTGACACAGAGCCTACCCATCGGAAAGGCAACACACTTGACCTTGTTATTTCACATGCGCTTGATATCAACGAATATTCTTCGGGTTTCACGGACGTCGGCCCGCTCTCGACCACCACTGGTTGTGTTTTTTGATTTGGACATTTCAAACACAAATTAGCCACCCAACAATGTAATTCACAGACGACAGCATTTTAATGCCTCTGCTGAGCTTAAGAGTTCAGGACCTATTCAAATCCGGGCGACCTACTAAATGGTCAATGCACCACCCCGATGAAATGGTTGCTGCTTCAACAACAACAAACTTTTTTTTAAGAGGAAGTTCTAGATAAACTAGCTCCAATTAGAACGACGATCATAGGACCAGAGCTATGGTATCAACCTTGGATGACTGACTCACTTAGAGCCTTAAAAGAAAATGCAGAGTAACGAGAGTCTTTTGGGAGGAAAACTAAATTACGATTTTGAAGTCCATAGGACAATCCTTAGGGATGAGATTCTCCCTAAAAAATGCGTACGTCAGAGAGGAAAAAGCCAAATATTGGTCCAAAATCAACAGACAACCAGCATAATGCGAAAGTTCTTTTTTCCAT
This sequence comes from Engraulis encrasicolus, assembly GCF_034702125.1. Lineage (NCBI taxonomy): Eukaryota > Metazoa > Chordata > Actinopteri > Clupeiformes > Engraulidae > Engraulis > Engraulis encrasicolus. The sequence goes on from NW_026944719.1 coordinate 4,318, forward strand.
ATTGCCCACCTGCTTATCCAACACATAGCAATAACAACCTAAATGCAAGCATCACATGCGCCAAAAAAAAAAAAAAAAAAAGTGCGGAGGGAATTGCTAAGATTTTTTTTAATAAAAAGATTGCCGGACAATTAGAGAAGGAATAAGGTGGAAACCAGCAATCTCTGTCGCCCACTCAGGCATAACACCGGGGGAGGGTTAAAACCCCCTAGGAGACCTGAGCGCTTCCAAAAGTGTTGTCCAATTACGAGAGGACGACCTCTGTAAAATAGTCAAGGGAAAGTAAGCAGTCTACTGCAGCCGTGACGCGATCCCCCACAATCTGCCTAAAAAAACATACTTGGTGCTTAGCAGCACCTTTACTGCAAATTGGGTTAACACCGTATGCTAAAGGAATTTTTCCAAGCTCACTTCAAAACAAGCGCATGGGTAAAGCCACTCCTAAAAAAGACAAATTTAGATCAGATTCTTTAAACAACTACAGACCTATATCAAACCTCCCTTTATAAGCAAGGTACTAGAAAAAGTTGTATTTTAAACAGCTTTAATCAAACCAGCTGGCTGGACATGATTCTTGGAAAAATTCCAATCAGGCTTTAGAGCCAACCATTGCACCGAAAACAGCACTAACCAAAATAATAAGTGATCTTAGGCTCAGCAACGGCCGCAAACAAAGTTTTTTTTTTTTTTAGCACTTAGCCTCCTCGACCTCAGGCCGCTTTGACACGATAGACCACAAAAATACTAATTGACAGCCTTGAATCTTGGGTAGGCTTGTCCGTCACGTCTAGAGTGGTTCAAAACATATATTACAGGAAGGCAGTTTTTTGTCACCATCGGAGAAACACGTTCTCCAAACAAGTTATGATGTGCCTTTTGGGGGTTGCATCAGGGTAGTTGCTTGGGGCCCTCTCCTCCCTCTCTCTATAGGTTTGCCCCTGGGCTCCATCATCAGAGAGCACAATGTTTATTTTTATAGAGCCGATGACACTCAACTATATATCTCTGTCGAGCCCAGCCCAAAACCCCTGCCATTCTGCCTTGATAAATGCTGTCTGCCATCACAGATTTGGGTGAACAGAACTTTTAAAATTAAAAAGAGGTAAAAATGAAATGTTGCTCATTGGGGGTAAGGAAAAACGTGCAAAAAAACCATCAAGCCCAGGTGACTAAGCTACACTTAAAAATAAGGTTACTAGCCTAGGTGTGGTCAAGACTCGGGGTTTGAGCTTTTGGGCCCCACTCAACAAGATAACAAAATCTGCTTTTTCCATCTTAGAAATTTAACAAAGTGGCGGTTGGGGCCCCCCAAAAAGACGCTGAGAAACTTTTCAGCCTTTGTCACCGTGGATAGACTACTGCAATGCTCTTTCTGGGCCCCAAAAAATTAAAATTGACAAATTGCAACTCATTCAAAATTCTGCGGCAAGAATCCAACAAGAACCAAAGGAGAGCACACTCTCCTGTTTGGCAGACCTGCACTGGTTTTCCCGTCTCTTTCAGAAAGACTTTAAATTTTTCTCACAGTATTTAAAGCATTTTAAAGGACTTGCCCCCCCCTATATCCGGGCATGCCTCTTTTTTTGCCCCTGCTCGAGCTCTAGGTCCACTGATGCCAAGCGCTAAGGCCCCCACCCCCCCCCAAAGAGATCGGGACCCGCGTTTGCCTGCTATGCGCCCCCGAGAGGAAAGCCCTCCCCCCCGAGTTCGATCAACCACCTCCGTCACTCCTTTAAGAAGCAGTGAAGACCCACCTCTTCATCCTTGCCAAATCCTAGCTGCCGGCGTCATAGTGTCCCCGCTGCCGCAGCGCCTTTTTCTCTCGCAACCCCCGGGAGGGGGGTCCCCTAGGTGGGGGCCCCTGGTCTCTGCCTGGGTTTTTCCCGACTATAGGGGGGCTTTTTTTTCAGACTTCATGAGCTTTTTTTTTCCCCTTTCAAACTATGAATCAAGCGAAAGGGATTTTTTCCCCCCCCTGTTTCCCCCGGGGCCGCACCTGAGCGCCCAATCCTGTGTGATATCAAAATTATGATGGGCCCCGGGCCACTGGGGACTTCCCAAATCTAAGAATCCGGTTATCATACGTTGACCTTTGATCTACTTCCCTTGTCTATCTCTTTTTCCCTTGGCCTTTCCCGCTTTTTCTCCCCTTCCCCCATACCTCCCCTTTTAAATCTATTTTAAAAAATGTTTTTTTTTTTTTTTTTTTTTTTTTTTTTTTTTTTTTTTTCCATTTTTTAAAGCACTTTGAGTAATGCCTTGTATGAAACATTTTCTATAAAAATACAATTATTTTATTTAAAACCCCCCCCAAACCCCTCCCCTGGGGCGTCTCCCCCTGTCCCACGGTCAGTGGGTCCTGTGAAGATAGCGGGGGAGCGAGGGGAAAATGAATGAGGGAAAGTGGAGAGAGAGAGAGGGAGAGAGGGAGAGAGAGGGGAGGAAGAGAGAGAGAGAAAGGAGAGAAGAGAGAGGGAGAGAGAGAGGAGAGAGGGGAGGAAGAGAGAGAGAGAGAGAGAGAGAATGTGCCCCGAATGACTGCTGAAGTGAGGTTTGTTTGTGTACAGTCGTAGCCTATAGTTTTCTGTGTGTGGGTTGTGTGGTTTGTGTGGTTTTGTGGTGTGGTGTGTGTTGGTGTGTTCTGTGTGTTGTGTGTCTGTGTGTTTTTGTTTTGAGAGATAGAGTATGCGCGAAACAGCAGGGAATACCAATGATGTATCTCAACCTTGAGGGGGGGTCACAGCAACTCAACAAAAATCGCCTGTCTGCCAGAAATTTTCCCCGCCACCTTAGCGGACATTTTCCCCCATAGAGCATGTAACATCCATCCATCCATACCACCCATCCACCCATCCATCACCATCCACCCACCATCCACCCACCATCCATCCATCCACCCCATCCTTTGCCAGAAGGTCCTCGTCCCACAGTTCATCCCTAGGTAGTGTTTCCAACCGGGGGACTTATTCACTGGGGGTACACCAGCAACCTCAGGGTTTTGTGGGAAATTGTGATAATAAAAAAGGGGGCAGGGTTTAGGTTAACCATGCTACAACAAAAAGGCTTAGGGGGGTACGCAAGAAAAAAAGGTTAGCAAAACACTCCCTGGCATGGTGAAAACCCCATCCTCCACCATCCCCCATCCACCACCACCATCCATCATCCATCCACCACCATCCACCCTCCATCCCACCCACCCATAAAACCACCCATCCATCCACCCACCCATCCATTCCCCCATCCACCCAAGCACCCAAAGGGCGCTAGAACGAGTTTTAAAGGGGTAGTGCTTTTTTCCTTTATTTTTTTCTAAAACAATGTCATGGCTGTGCACCCCACTCTTTTGTTCAGAAAAGTTGGGAAAACCAAATTTGGGGACCCAAAAAGGGGTGCCAATCCCACCCGCATCCCCCTTTGGGGCCCCCTGCACCACCCATCCACCCATTCACCCACAATCTATCCTTCCCCACCCCACCCCCACCAAATCCACAACCTCCAAAAACCATTCCAAAAACCCCCACTACCTTACTAACAGTTTCCTAATTTAATCCTTTGTTTGGTTTTCTTGATTTCCCCCGTTCTTTTTGATGAACCTTTTTGTTTAGGTTATTTTTTGGGTTCCCCCATGATTTCTGATTTCATGCAACACCCAAAACCATATACAAACTCTCTCTCTCCTCCTCTCTCTCTCTCCTCTCTCTCTCTCTCCTCTCTCTCCCTTCTCTCTCTCTCTCTCTCCCCTCTCTCTCCTCACACACACACACACAACACACACACACAAACCAGTCCCCCCACACAACACACACACCACACACACACCCACACCACCACACCAATGAAATGCATCGCACACCAGCCCATTATTGTGACTTAGGGGGCCCCAGAGGCCCGTGGGGGGGTTGGGTGTGTGTGTGTGTGTGGGGTTTGTGTGTGTGTGGTGGTGTGTGTGTGTGTTGTGTGTGTGGGTCCGGGGGACAAATTTTTACCGAAAAAAAATTAGGGGGGAACGATCCGTTCCAGAGGCTTTAATGAGTGCCTCGGTCACTTCACGGGAGAAACAAAGGGCAAACTAAAGGTCCCCAATGCTCCAGAGTATTCACAACCCCCAAAACACCCACACCCCAAAAAAACACCACACCACCACACACCCCCACACAACAAAACACACACACACACACAACCACACCAACCACCCCGCTGGGCCTGGGACAAAGTAATTTAAAAGGCCCCCTGCCCATAAAATATGAATAAGAATCCATTTTGGGCCCCCTCTCTTACTGAGCCGGGAAAACTGACCCTTTTGTTCCCCCAGCCGATTACCTGATCCTCTTGTTTTTCCTCCCTTCTTTCCTCTCTCCTCTCTCTCCTCTCTCTTCCTTTTTCTCTCCTCTTCTCTCCCTCTCTCCCCTCTCTCCCTGTTTTGCGTGCTTTTTTTACGTAAACCCCAATCTGGCATTCTTTGCCTCTGTGTGAGTCGGAAACTTTAAAAAATATAAAAATTTAAACCAACACCAGCAATCAACATGATCATCTCTTAGAAAAACAAAAGTCAAGTCAATCGGGTTTATGCCCGTTTTCCCATTTGCACAGGTATACAAGAAAAAAGATTTGATTTCTCTCTATCCCCAAAAACCAAAATCTAAACAGTAATGTTCCAAAAAACCCAAAGTAGACAAAACTTAATGTGAAATTTGGGAAACAAATTATACCGTGGGTGGCCGGGGCTGAAAATGATCGGAATTCAATTTTAAAATGCTGTGGGAAATCAATTTTTCCTTTCATTTACTTAAAACCCCTTTATTTCCCCGCTATTTTTTGGGGAAGTACTTATTTAAAATTTGTGAAAGTTTTTACGTCATGGATACGTACATCTCCTGTAATTTTTCCTGTTTGAGCAGAGCCTCGTATAAAAGTAAAAACCTGGTCCTGTCAAAAGCCCCAAATTTTTCAAATCAAAAAAAAATCCTGGCGGCTGCCCCACCACTGCTGATTTGGGGGGACGACAGAAACGAAAAATGTTGGGTAAGTCTTTTCAGGGTCCCATGAGGCATAAAAAGAAAAAAGTCCAGGAGTCATGTAGAAGCCTTTATGCAAAAACCCTGGAAAGGGGTTAAATGTAAGTAATAATGTCTCAAATTAGGGCAATGCGTGTGTGTGAAAGTTGAATTTGACAAAAAAGGGGGGGGGAAAAAGAGAGAGAGAGAATGCGGCTGCAAAAGGGAGGGAAAAGGGGTGTATTGGAGAGACAATTGGGAAGGTCATTTTGCAGTTTTCCTCAAACCCCTTAAAGGTGTTTTTAAAAAAATGAAGAAACCCCAACAGACTCTAATTTAAAAATGTACTGGGCTTCATGGTATGCAAAACAATGGAAAACTTGCAGCAAAAACTTTGCTTTTTGCATTGAATGTGCCTATTTTAGCCAAAAAAAATTTACATTACATCTCTGTTGGACCCCGGGTTTTACAACTGCAAATCCACCCTCTGCAGCTTGCAGAAAAAATCCGAATACATACGTATTGTAGGGGAAAATAATATTTTACACAAAAAGCAAAAAAAAAATTACGTGGGGAAACAAAGGCACATGGGTTCTGCCCCCCAGCTATTAGTCAGCAAGTCAAAGCCCGAAACAAGAGCATCATGGTGCACTTTTAACCCAAAAATCCTATTTTGTTTCATTTTAGCAGAGATCACCACAAAATAAAAAAAAAACATTCAAGGGCAACTTTTAAAAATCAATGCTTAAAAATCTAACAGGCCTACTGAAAAACTACGTCCCGCCAAAACACCCACAGTCAAAATCCAAATCTTTAAAATTTTCCCCCCAAAAACGTACAAGCACTTTTTTTGGCTGTGAATAGGGTGGGCTGATTTACAGTACAATATCACGCTGGGGTGTATATAAGGATATCAGTGTTTGGGAAATCATTTTTTCACATTACGTCACTCTATTTAGGCTTCAGTTTTCTCCCCACAAATAAGTGTGCAATTTCCCCCACTCCCACAAAACCCGTCAGTGTTCATAGTGAACATATGTCATAGGAGAGCTCTATAGGTGTGATTTTTGTTTCCCATGCTTTTGAAAAGCAGAGAGGGGGGAAAAACAAAATAAAACCTTTTGGAAAGAATTCTTTTTTTTCCTTTCTTTTTTACATCAAGTGACTTGGGCTAAAGAACAGTGGAGTGTAACATGCATTAATTTAAAACTGACAGGTTTGTATTTACAGCATGTGGAGGTAAAATTACTGGGTCAAAAGTCATGTAAAATTCTGCAGGTGCTACTGTTTTTCAAACTCCAAAAACATTTAATTTACACAATATTGAGCAAATTGATTTGGGAATAGTCACACTGAGAAAGAGAAAAAAATGTCACTTTTTTTTGGGGGGGACCAATGTTATATGAAACGACTTATTTAAACCCTTTTTATTTATAAAGTATAAATTACAAAGTATAAGCATGTAAATCAGGCTATCCCAAAATTACTAAATCGCCTCAAACCCCCCCCTGATAGGAAACCCCAGGACCCCCCATACCCACACCTTCCAATGTTCCATCAGGTCAGGCTACGGTAACTAAAAACAACACAGGGATCTTTATCCCCTCCCTGTAGCCTACTAAGGGGTTTTCTTGTTCAGTATGCCTTTTTTTTTGTCATTTTTGTTTAAAGTCGTGGGGACTGGAGCCGAGGGGCAATTTATGTTTTTATGTGTTACGACTTTAGTTTAAATTGATTTACTTTCTTATTTTATCTTTTATCTTATCTTTTCTTATCTAGTTTATCATGTATTTTATATTTTTACGTGTAAGGTATAGATGCGGTATCCCACTCCCCACCACCCCCTTCAGCGTTGGGAGTGGCTGGGGGGGTATAAATTTAAAATCAAGTGGCGGTCATAAGCAGGAGCCCCGACAAAAAAAAAAAAACAGCAAAGCGAAAAGGCTTCTTGTGTTAATGAAACTTTCCCCAGATGACAAAGCCACCCCCCCTACTGGGGTAATTCCCCTCCCCAAAAACACAATTTCAAAAGGCGGAAAAAAACCCTTTTGCAACAAATCCCCGGGTATCAGCGGTGAGTGCACACTCACCGCAACGCACACACACAACACACACACCGCCGCACACAGACAAAACCCCACCAACACAACAACACACACCACCACACACGAACGCACGCCACTGCACGCACGCACACACCCCACACACCACACAAACACACACACACACCACACCACACACAACCCCAAACACACACACACGCACACACACACAACACACACACACACACCAACACACACACCAACACACACACACACAACCCACATTAACTCATCCACTCCTGTGGTTTCCCCTTTAAAAGGAAAAAAACATTGATGCTCGGGTGGGTAAGGCTTTATTTTTTTCTTTTGGTTTCGCTTTCAAGAAGAGAAGAAATAAACACATGACTCCTGCCTAACCA
>NW_026944720.1:0-11733 GCF_034702125.1 Engraulis encrasicolus
TGAGTCTGAAGCTGTTTTTGCACAGTTGAAACAAAAGAAAGGAGGTGGAGTTGGCATCTATTGTGGTGACAAACTTGATGTGCAGGTATCACTTCCACAAAGAGGTAATTTGGAGTGTCTATATTTTGAAATACCACATGTAAATGTCATTGCTGCTGTTTTATACAGGCCTAGGTCTTATGCCATCGGTGTATTTAGACAGCAGCTGCTGCAGGTCATACATGAAGTTGAAAAATACCCTGGAAAAAAGCTAATCATGGGCGACCTTAATGAAGATATCTTTGTATCATCTACGATAGCAAACTTACTTGATCAATATGGATACAAACAATGCGTGGAAACATTCACTTCGGAAAAAAATACCTTAATAGATCATGTTTACTTTAAAGGTGCAGAAAACATTATTGTTGAGGTTGTACCAACTTACTTTAGTTTTCATGAAGCGATTCTCATTTCCCTCCATTAGTTTTTACTGAATTACTTAAGTTTTCATGAAGTGATTCTCTTACACCAATAACTCCTTTTTGCAATGAAAGAGGGCAACCAAAAATGCTCATTGATAGGTTCACATGATGATACAGTGCTATACAGCAGCCTATTACGTTGGCATATTTCCATAAAAATTCTAGAATCATAATACTCGTAAAATCTCTGATTACACAGTCACTTATGTGGGTATGCATGGGGAGGTCATGGTGGGTGGGTAAATGGGTGGGTGGAGGCAAGGGAAATTTCTATTATCTAACTTCTTTGCAGAAATGCCTATACACTTTGCTATAAAAATCTGGAAAACAAATTCAACGAATATATATTTTTTAATTTACTTACTATATTAATATTATGATAACAATGTTTCCATTCAATAGTGACAATTTGGGTCATTCCATGAACTTGATATCACCTTGGCTTTTCGTTTATTGCATTGATTTTCATTTTCTTTAACAGTGACAATATTGGTCATTCCATGAACTTGATATCACCTCTCCTATGTATTGATTTACATTTACTGTTTTATTTACAACTGGCAAACTGTTGTTGTCTGTTCCTATATCAACTGAATTTTAATGTGTTGTACCTTTCTCCCTTTTAACTGTGTTGTACTTGTTTGGGTAATTAACAACACTAAAGAGGACATTGTTCAATATGAATGACTGCTGCTGTGCAATTATGACTGTTGTTCATGGAATTACGCAGCCTTCTACTCTTGTGCTTGATATGGGAATTAGGCCCCAAGGCTGATTCATGAGCTACACCAGTCATTCATGGAATTCAATACCCCATTCTACGTGCCTCTCTACTGTGGGTAGAAAAGCTGAGACTGAATTATGAACTGCACCAAACAGTCTTGGACTAAACACCCATTCTACTGGCCTCTTTGCAGTGGGTATAACACCAAAGACTGAATCAGAACTGCACCAAACAGTCTTTCATGGAATAAATCCTCCATCCCACTCGCCTCTTTGCTGTGGGACTTCACACCGGAACCTGAATCATGAACTTCATCATAGGAATTAGGACCCTCACACAAGCACTGCACCAAATAGTCATTCATGGAATATAACTCCATTCTACCCGCCTTTTTTTTTTTTTTTACTGTGGGTATAACACCTGGGACTGAATCATGAACTGCACCAAACAGATTCCCAGATTCCTCTCGCATCTTTTTTTGTGCAAATGAAGACCTGAACATTGACACATCATCATCACATCTCTGGAACTCTGCAGCACTGTAAATGTCAAATGTACTACACATGCATATCACCCTTGTGACTTGTGACTGTGATCAAATCAAAAAACCCTAATGATTGTGGGTAATGGGTAAGCGTTGAGCAGTCATAAGAAAGCGGTGAGCAGTCATGGGTAAGCGTTTTTGGAGTCTGACTTATAGCCCAAAGGTTGCTGGTTCGACTTGATGCGCCAGGTTGGTGGTGGGAGTAATTAACCAGTGCTCTTTCCATTCTCCTCTATGACTGAAGTACCCTGAACATGGTATGGTCCTGCCACACTGCTCCCTTTCAGGCGCCATTAAGGGCTGCCCCCTTGCATGGTTAGGTATACAAATTTCATTGTGTGCAGTGTTCACTTGTGTGCTGTGGATTGCTGTGTCACAATGACAATGGGAGTTGGAGTTTCCCAGTAGACTACACTTTCCCTACACATGCTGTAAGATATCTTTACCTACAATCGTATTTTGATCTCCTGATCCTGTAAATCTCATCCATGCTTTAAGTCCTGAGAACCCTGCAACTCTTTGAACATTCTTACAAGTCCTAAGGAACCTGCAGCTCTTTGAACGAGGGGTGACAATCTTTCACAAGGCCACCTTCCATGCAGTTGGTTGCAGATTATATAATCAACTACCCCAAGTATGAACTGGTTGTTTACAGTTTTTGGTTTTGTTTCATGTTTTTTAATTGTTTGGTATTGATTTCATGGAATGACCCAATTAATGCATGATGACACACACACATGAATATTTCTAATATATTCTTTGACGTTACAATAGATTAAACGATCAACTGTAATATTGTAATGTTTGATTATCATATCATGTATCACGTTCTGTTTTGCATTTCCAAATAAATATGAACACAGAATCCATCATGTAATGTGATTATTGTAGTGTGACTATTTCATTCAATACAAAATAACTATTGTACCTAAGCCAATTGTGCGCTCTACTTATCTGTACATATTCTACTTACCTATAACCACTTTCCTTTATTCTGTACTATATTACACTGAACTATTTGCTTTTCTAATTGCATGACAAATAGCAGATTGCTGCCCTCAGTTTATATTGAGTAAGCTTAACAAATCTCAACACCCTCAAAAATTCATACGTAGCACATCAACAGATAAGAGGTCTGATACTCAGAAGAAATTGAATTCAATTGAACAATTGAAGTGCTCATGAGCACTGACGCCATGGAGGGGAATTGGTGTATATAGAAGTAAGTGTGTGTGTGTGTGTGTGTGTGTGTGTGTGTGTGTGTGTGTGTGTGTGTGTGTGTGTGTGTGTGTGTGTGAGAGACAGAGGAACCGAGAGAACAACAATGGTCTCTCTCTCTCTCTCTCCCTCTTTCTTCCCTCTCTCTCCCTCTCCCCCTCCCTCTCCCTCTGTCTGTGTGTGTGGGGTGGGGGTGGGGGGGTATGTGCAGGGGCTGGGGCAGTGGGGCTTTGGTTGACACTAGAGCAATAGCAGACTACGCACACACCTAAGCTCTCGTCTCTTGTGTGTCCAGAGACCCCCTGCCGAGAATGGTGTCAGTGAACGTGCGCAGGTAATTGGCAAAGGGGACAAAGAGATGAGAAAAATCCCTCCATTCTTTCCACAATTTTGAATGGCTGCTGAGAGCTGATAGTTTTTTCAATCGTTACGAAAATCCATACCTGGGTGCAGCATAGTGTGAAGATGACCTGTGTACCAATATTTTGAAAATTGGGAGTACGGTTCAAAAGCTACAGGCAAAAATGTAGCTAAAATTTTGACCTGCTGGTGGCGCTACAGAGTTTCAGCTGGGGATCCGATTTTTTTTGTGGTAGGTCAAGGGATGGACTACTATGTGTGTACAAAATCCCTGCCAAATTCGACAAATGGTTGCTGAGATATGACCTCACTTCCTGTTTTGCCACATTTACGACAATTTTGATTGGCTCTCACGGCTAAACGATAAAAGATATCCAATATTCCTGAAGACCCCATGTGTAGCTCAGTCCAGAGATACTATATACCGAATTTCGGGTGAATTGGTCAAAAATTGCGGGAAAAGTAGCATTTTTATTGAATTTCGTAAATTTCAAAATGGCGGGAAAACTATCCTGGCGGAAAATGACGTCATAGGGTGCGTTGGATTCGTCTTGGCTCAAGGATTCCAGGGATACCAAGTTTTTGAAAATTGGTCCAGGGGTTCAAAAGTTACAAGCAGAATTGTACCTGCAACTTTGGCCTGCTGGTGGCGCTAGAGGGTTGGGGCTTGGGACCTATAAAACGCTGTGGGTGATGCTGAGTCTGCCCCGAAGGTGTGTGCCAATTTACAGCATTTTCCTACCTACGGTTCTATGGGCTGCCATAGACTTGCTAAGGAGAGGAAAGAGGTGACATAATAATAAATATAGCTGCAAGCAGCAATGCGGGGCCAAGCAGTAAACTTGCCAAAGCCGCCACGGCAACAGAAGGAACTGCAGCGCCCCCTTTGGTCCAAATCTCGCCAATGTTGGTGTGCATTCCTTGGACGAGAGTGTGATCACGTAAACCAAGTTTAGTTTGAATCCGTTGAAGAGCTGTCGAGATATGAGCTCACTTCCTGTTACCTGTTGGTGGCGCTAGAGAGCTTGGGGTCTGGATTTTTTTTGTGGGAGGTCATGGGATGGACTAGAATGTGTGCAAAAAATCCTAACAGAAATTGACTAACGGTTGCTGAGATATGACTTCACTTCCTGTTTTGCCACCTTTATGACAATTTTGATTGGCTGTCACCGGCAAACAACAAGAGGTGTTCAAAATTCTTTCCTCTCCCCCCTCCCTCTCCCTCCCTCCCTCCCTTCTTCCCTCTCTGTCCCTCTCCCTCACCCTCTACCTCTCCCTCTCCCTCTCCCCCCTCCCTCTCCCTCTCCCTCTCCCTCTGTCTGTCTGTGTGTGTGTGGGGAGGGGGTGTGGGGGGGGTGCAGGGGCTGGGGCAGTGGGGCTTGACCCCCTGCCGAGAATGGTGTCAGTGAACGTGCGCAAGGGGAGCAGAGGAGACAGAGAGATGAGAAAAAATCCCTCCATTCTTTCCACAATTTTGAATGGCTGCTGTGAGCTGATAGTTTTTTCAATCGTTACGAAAATCCATACCTGGGTGCAACATGGTGTGAGGATGACATGTGTACCAATATTTTGAAAATTGGGAGTACAGTTCAAAAGCTACAGGCAAAAATGTAGCTAAAATTTTGACCTGCTGGTGGCGCTACAGAGTTTGAGCTTGGGATATGATTTTTGTTGTGGTAGGTCCTGGGATGGACTACTATGTGTGTACAAAAACCCAGCCTAGTTTGACAAACGGTTGCTGAGATATGACCTCACTTCCTGTTTTGCCACTTTTACGACAATTTTGATTGGCTGTCACGGCTAAACGATAAAAGATATCCAATATTCCTTGAGACCCCATGTGTAGCTCAGTCCCGAGATACTATATACCGAGTTTCGGGTGAATTGGTCGAAAATTGTGGGAGTAGTAGCATTTTTATTGAATTTCACAAAATTCAAAATGGCGGAAAAACTATCCTGGCGGAAAATGACGCCATAGGGTGCGTTGGATTTGTCTTGGCCCAAGGATTCCAGTGATACCAAGTTTATGAAAATTGGCCCAGCGGTTCAAAAGTTACAAGCAGAAATGTACCTGCAACTTTGACCTGCTGGTGGCGCTAGAGTGTTGGGGCTTGGGACCTATAAATCGCTGTGGGTGATGCTGAGTCTGCCCCGAATGAGTGTGCCAATTTACAGCATTTTCCTACCTACGGTTCTATGGGCTGCCATAGACTTGCTAAGGAGAGGAAAGAGGTGACATAATAATAATAAGAACACCAGCTAAAACAGTAGGGGCCTTCGCCAGCTTCGCTGCTTGGCCCCTAAATATAGCTGCAAGCAGCAATGCGGGGCCAAGCAGTAAACTTGCCAAAGTCGCCACAGCAACAGAAGGAACTGCAGCGCCCCCTTTGGCCCAAATCTCGCCAATGTTGGGGTGCATTCCTTGGAGGGGAAAATGGGGAGAGAGACGGGGAGGGTCGGCAAAGGACCTGGGCTGGGAATCAAACCTGGGTCAGCCGCATGATAGACGAGTGCCCTACCGGTTGGCCATGGCAGGGCCTGTGCTGCCCTTGATTTATATTGAGTAACACATTTCCATTCCCTCTCAAATTAGTCTATAAAATATCAGCAAGTAATTTCTATACTTGAGAGGCTTGCTTTTTGGACAGCAATTATAATCCGCTGTGAGCATTCTATTTAGTAAAATTGTTTATATGACATACAATATTATGGAAAAGAATCAGGAGCCTACTGAAAATAGATATGTCCTTGAAACATAAGAATCCTATAGGCTGCAATGCAATGTTGGCCAGCCTTTTGAGAGACTGTTCTGAGGAATTGGTGTACATAGAAGTAATGTGTGTGTGTGTGTGTGTGTGTGTGTGTGTGTGTGTGTGTGTGTGTGTGTGTGTGTGTGTGTGTGTGTGTGTGTGTGTGTGTGTGTGTGTGTGTGTGTGTGTGTGTGTGTATTAGAGACAGAGGAGCCGAGAGAACAACAATGGTCTCTCTCTCTCTCTCTCTCTCTCTCTCTCTCTCTCTCTCTCTCTCTCTCTCTCTCTCCCTCCCTCCTTCCCTCTCTCTCCCTCTCCCCCTCCCTCTCCCTCTGTCTGTGTGTGTGGGGTGGGGTGGGGGGTGGGGGGGTATGTGCAGGGGCTGGGGCAGTGGGGCTTTGGTTGACACTAGAGCAATAGCAGAACTACGCACACACCTAAGCTCTCCTCTTTTGTGTGTCCAGAGACCCCCTGCCGAGAATGGTGTCAGTGAACGTGCGCAGGTGCCGTTGGCAAAGGGGACAGAGAGATGAGAAAAATCCCTCCATTCTTTCCACAATTTTGAATGGCTGCTGTGAGCTGATAGTTTTTTCAATCGTTACGAAAATCCATACCTGGGTGCAGCATAGTGTGAAGATGACCTGTGTACCAATATTTTGAAAATTGGGAGTACGGTTCAAAAGCTACAGGCAAAAATGTAGCTAAAATTTTGACCTGCTGGTGGCGCTACAGAGTTTGAGCTGGGGATTTGATTTTTTTTTTGTGGTAGGTCATGGGATGGACTACTATGTGTGTACAAAATCCCTGCCCAATTCGACAAACGGTTGCTGAGATATGACCTCACTTCCTGTTCCGCCACGTTTACGACAATTTTGATTGGCTCTCACGGCTAAACGATAAAAGATATCCAATATTCCTGAAGACCCCATGTGTAGCTCAGTACAGAGATACTATATACCGAATTTCGGGTGAATTGGTCAAAAATTGCCGAAAAAATAGCATTTTTATTGAATTTTACAAAATCCAAAATGGCGGGAAAACTATCCTGGCGGAAAATGACGTCATAGGGTGCGTTGGATTCGTCTTGGCCCAAGGATTCCAGGGATACCAAGTTTATGAAAATCGGCCCAGCGGTTCAAAAGTTACAAGCAGAAATGTACCTGCAACTTTGACCTGTTGGTGGCGCTAGAGCGTTGGGGCTGGGGACCTATAAATTGCTGTGGGTAATGCTGAGTCGGGCCCGAATGTGTGTGCCGATTTACAGCATTTTCCTACGCACGGTTCTATGGGCTGCCATAGACTTGCAGAGGGAGAGGAATGGTGACTAGAGAATAATAATAATGAAGAAAACCTACTAACTCTATAGGGGCCTTCGCCAGCTTCGCTGCTTGGCCCCTAAATATAGCTGCAAGCAGCAATGCGGGGCCAAGCAGTAAACTTGCCAGAGTCGGCACGGCAACAGAAGGAACTGCAGCGCCCCCTTTGGTCCAAATCTCGCCAATGTTGGTGTGCATTCCTTGGACGAGAGTGTGATCACGTAAACCAAGTTTAGTTTGAATCCGTTGAAGAGCTGCCGAGATATGAGCTCACTTCCTGTTACCCGTTGGTGCCGCTAGAGAGCTTGGGGTCTGGATTTTTTTGTGAGAGGTCATGGGATGGACTAGAATGTGTGCAAAAAATCCTTACAGAAATTGACTAACGGTTGCTGAGATATGACCTCACTTCCTGTTTTGCCACCTTTATGACAATTTTGATTGGCTGTCACCGGCAAACGACAAGAGGTGTTCAAAATTCTTTCCTCTCCCCCCTCCTTCTCCCTCCCTCCTTCCCTCTCTGTCCCTCTCCCTCTCCCTCTCCCCCCTCCCTCTCCCTCTCCCTCTGTCTGTCTGTGTGTGTGTGAGGGGGGGGGTTGCAGGGGCTGGGGCAGTGGGGCTTTGGTTGACACTAGACCCCCTGCCGAGAATGGTGTCAGTGAACGTGCGCAGGGGAGGGAAAGGGGACAGAGAGATGAGAAAAAATCCCTCCATTCTTTCCACAATTTGGAATGGTGCCTGTGAGCTGATAGTTTTTTCAATCGTTACGAAAATCCATACCTGGGTGCAACATAGTGTGAAGATGACCTGTGTACCAATATTTTGAAAATTGGGAGTACGGTTCAAAAGCTACAGGCAAAAATGTAGCTAAAATTTTTACCTGCTGGTGGCGCTACAGAGTTTGAGCTGGGGATCTGATTTTTTTTGTGGTAGGTCATGGGATGGACTACTATGTGTGTACAAAATCCCTGCCCAATTCGACAAACGGTTGCTGAGATATGACCTCACTTCCTGTTTTGCCACGTTTACGACAATTTTGATTGGCTCTCACGGCTAAACGATAAAAGATATCCAATATTCCTGAAGACCCCATGTGTAGCTCAGTCCAGAGATACTATATACCCAATTTCGGGCAAATTGGTCAAAAATTGCGGGAAAATTAACATTTTTATTGAATTTTACAAAATTCAAAATGGCGGGAAAACTATCCTGGCGGAAAATGACGTCATATGGTGCGTTGGATTCGTCTTGACTCAAGGATTCCAGGGATACCAAGTTTATGAAAATTGGCCCAGCGGTTCAAAAGTTACAAGCAGAAATGTACCTGCAACTTTGACCTGCTGGTGGCGCTAGAGCGTTGGGGCTGGGGTCCTATAAATTGCTGTGGGTAATGCTGAGACTGCCCCGAATGTGTGTGCCAATTTACAGCATTTTCCTGCCTACGGTTCTATGGGCTGCCATAGACTTGCAGAGGGATAGGAATGGTGACTAGAGAATAATAATAATAATAATAATAATGAAGAAAACCTACTAACTCTATAGGGGCCTTCGCCAGCTTCGCTGCTTGGCCCCTAATAAGAACACCAGCTAAAACAGTAGGGGCCTTCGCCAGCTTCGCTGCTTGGCCCCTAATTAGCGGCCTGCATTCCTCTACAGTGACAGACACACTTAACACTTAATTAGACGCATGGCCTTATTGTTTCCAGCCATTACCAGCAGGTGGGCCTCACAGCATCGTACACAAGAGACCCTAATAAAACAAGCAGTAATGAGAAGAATACTTCAGGACAGTCAGGATGGCGGCGTATTCCCTGCTCTATAGCTGGGTATAGTTTTGTTCAATTTTTGTGTGGTAAAATTTAGTGTATTCACTATTTATATAACATCAACGAAACATCAGTGAAGTGGCCTGCCCACTTGAAAACCTGATGAAGTTGACAGGTCCATACCATGCAGCTCTGTCCTCAATGGAAGAAGTCTGAGAGGAGCGATTTCAATGCTAGCCACCATATGGAGGGAGCAGGACTCAACTCCTGCCAGGGAGGTGGCTGCGGTATACTCTAACGTTTAAAGACATATCATTATACATTAAGTATCATTACATACATTAAGTGTATTGTTTATAAACTGTTTATAACAGTTTTGAGTACCTTCCACATTATATTTCTGTGGACATTCCACATTATATTTCTGTGGAAGAATACTTGACCGTTAGGTTTACAAATGATCCTCTGTTCTATATACAAACGCCTGCTATTGTTTACTTTATTTTTTCGTTGTATGTTTATTGAAGTCTAGAATACAATTTACCCTGGGTTACAATTCTCTCATGGTTAGTAGTAAACACCACCAAGAACAGTACAGGCATTATAAGGTCAAACCTGAAGCCCCAAGACCACTCCTCCTGAAGGAAAACCATCCTAAAAAGTCAGACAAAGACGAGCAGTTTTCTCATTTGACCTCTTTTTTTCCTGCCACTTCCTGCTTTCCCGAAACGCCTCTTAAAGTAGAGGACGCTGACAAACACTGTCTCCCCCGAAACACACACACACACGCACACACACACACACACACACACACACACACACACACACACACCACCACACACACACTCACACACACACACACACACACACACACACACACACACGCACACACACACACACACACCTCTTAAAGTAGAGGACGTTGACAAACTGTCTGCCTAGAGTGTGTTCACAGCTGCAGCCAGGTTTCCTGTGGTCTCTCTCTCTCTCTTTCTCACACACACACACCTGCTGCCCTAGGCCAATGTATCACATGCATGGCCACTGCCCTCATGATCTTTCCACATGTTCGCGCATACACGCACGCACACACAATCACTGTTTCAGAGACATCACGCACGCACCCTTCATGCTCTTAACACACACACACACACACACATTTCAAGCACAGCTAGGTACACCTCGTGCCCTCACGCGCACACAAATATAAACCCAGAAACACACACACACACACACACACACACACACACACACACACAACACACACAACACACACACACACACACACACACAGACACACAGACACAGACACAGACACAGACACACACACACACACACACGCACGCACGCCAGGGTGTGTTCAGCATCCTGTCTGGGTCGTCTTGTTATAGTGCTGAGCTGGTATAAATAATGTTCCACCTGATGCTGCTCTCCTCTCCTGGCCGCCCTCGCCCTCCACACATGAAGACACTGAACTGAGCTCCTGTCTGTCAGCATCCTCTGCTCTGCTGTGCACATTCAGCGCTTACCTCAACTTTTCCAAGGAGTGCAGTACAGATCACACTAGGCATATAGGCAAGTCATCACTGCGGAAACAGTGACTGTGTGTGTGGGTTTGTGTGTTGTGGTTAGTTTGTGTATGGGCTTGTGTAGGTGGGCATGCGTGTGTTTGTGTGTGTGTGTGTGTGTGAGTGTGTGTGGGTGGGTGTCATGGGCTTGTGTGTGGGTGGGCATGCTTTGTGTGCATGTAAGCGTGTATGTGTGCATGTGTATGTGTGTGGGTGTGTGTAGGCATGCTTGTGAGTGTGTATGTGTGTGTGTGTGTGTGTGTGTGTGTGTGTGTGTGTGTGTGTGTGTGTGTGTGTGTGTGTGTGTGTGCGTGTGCGTGTATGAATAACACTGTAAGGGTCACACTATACTCTGAGTCCATGGACAAAGACGCATGCTGTCTGTACAGAGGAGAGCGACACCAGACCGAGACGTCAGCAGAAAGAGTCATTGTGTGGCATGTCAATGCACAAAGGCCATGAGATAAGAGCTGCTATCATTCTGGGTTTTTGTTTCTGTCTCTTACACGGCAGCATCATTTGGCCTTGAATGTTGCCTTTCTACTGAGCTGAAATGCAGGGACTTGCCATCGCCACTTGATCCGAAACTTGTGGTTTAGGTCAAATCATCTTTTTCCATTGTTTCTTGAGCCTTAAAATGTGTCCAGTGAGGGACATTCCATGTGAAATCACACACTTTGGGACCCGGTTGACACATATCTTGAAGAAACTTTGTATGTGTTTTTAGTCACAAGGTACTGAATTCGCATGAATGTGGCAACACTATTACAGAGAATGTGTGAATTAGGTGGGTGGTTGTAACGCCGCATTATGTAATAACGGTGCAATATGTAATAATGTAACAAATTATTGCATAATACGGTGACAATTGCCGCATTGTGTAATAATTTACGCATTTCGTAATAAATTTCTTGAACGCATTTCGTAATAACTTTTTTCTCATCTTGTAATAAATTATTACAAAATGCGAAATTTATTACGGAATGCGGCCGCAACTTTTTTTTTTGATGGAAATGTAATAACATG
>NW_026944721.1:0-11700 GCF_034702125.1 Engraulis encrasicolus
CTCCCTGGTGTCCTACTCTTTTTCCTGCCTTCTTCTATCTAGTCTTCTGTCCCACCTCTCTCCATTTCTTCTTGGCTCCACTTTGTCTTCTCTTCTCTCTCTTCTATCTCCTCTCTCTCTTCTGATTTCTGTTCAATGTCTTACTTTTCTTTGTCTGCGTGTTTCTCGTCACCATAATGTTTTTTACGCCTCTCCCTCTCATTCATGCATTCGTTGCTAAGAGTGAAGCCACCGTGAGGACTAGAGAGGAGCCGTACGAGATCACAATCACACACACCACACACACACACCACACACACACACACATACACACGCACACACACACAAAACACACACACACACCAACACAACACACACACACACACCACACACACAACACACACACACACACCACTCCTAGAGAGAGAGGGAGCCCCCTATGGGATCATGTTCACATTCTGTTGGGCTGGTATGGTGACTCAAAACACAGGAAACACGCCAAACCCTCCACGCAGTTCCCTAATCCTTGTAGAAGTCCCCCTACACACATAATCACACTCACCATAAACACACACACACCACACACATACACTTACACCATACACGCACCACGCGTACGCACATACACGCACACGCAGTACGCTACCGCACCACGCACACAAAACACCACACACACACACACACACACCCATACCAACACACACACACACACTCACAATCACACACACAATCACAACAGACAAACACTTCTCCACCTGGCACCCTGTCAGGGCTTTGGGTGTCCTGAAAACAGACCTCTCTGCATCCTGTACAGTGGCATTTCAGGACAAACGTAGTGTGTGGGTGTGTTGTGTGTGTGGGTGGTGGGGTGTGTGTGTGTGTGTGTCTGGTCTGTCTGTGGGTGTGGGGGTGTGTGTGTGTGTGTGGTGTGTTCTCCCTCCTCTGTTGTTGTGTCTGTTGATCTGTGTCTGTGTGTGTGGATGGATTGCACTTTACCTGTTCTGATGTTGTGTGGGGACTTATTTTTTGATGGAGGAATGGTGGTGATGGTGTCTCAGAAGTCAGTATCACCCCTCACACTTCTTGCTGAGACATTATGGCTGTATTTCAAATTCTTTGAGTGAACATTTTAAACTTGAAAGTGGCTATATAAATTGTACGCTGGCTACTCAAGTAGGTTTTTATTGACAATTTTCTTTACATGCACTGGGTCATACAAAGAATTTTTTTGAAATTACCATTTCTGTGCTTCTCCCATACAAGACATAGAGATATTTTGGTAAGGTGACATAGACAAGTATAGACATAGGACAGTTACTTTATACATGGACTTAAGACAGTATGGAACATTAGACAGTGCTCATACAGAACATTTAAAGTGCAGACTGGACAACAGAAGACTTGTAGAGGACATACATTAAGAGGTATTGTTGTGCTTTTTGTGCTTTTCCTTAAAAAAAAGTCCTTTATAGCGTTCTGACATGGTTATAGTAGCATTTTGAAGAAAAAAATTTAAATATTAAAAAGGTCTGTCAAGTCAAGTACACCGGCAGAGAAGTAGTTGTGTGTGTGGTGTGTGTGTGTGTGGTGTCGTGTGTGTGTGTGTGTGTGTGTGTGTGTGTGTGTGTGTGTGTGTGTGTGTGTGTGTGTGTGTGTATGTGTTTAGTGCAGGTAGAAGGTGCGTGTGTGGTTGTCTGTGTGTGTTGTGTATCTGTGTGTGTGTGTGTGTGTGTGGTTGTGTGTGTGTGTCTGTGTGATAGTGGTGTGTCAGTGGTGTGTGTATGTTTGGGTTTAGTGCAGAAAGTGCAGTGTGCTTGGGTGTGTGTGTGTGTGTGTGTGTGTGTGTGTGTGTGTGTGTGTGTGTGTGTGTGTGTGTGTGTGTGTGTGTGGTGTGTGTCGTGTGTGTGTGTGTGTGTGTTGTGTGGTGTGTGTGCGTAAGTTTTGAGTTAGTGCAGGTTGAAAGTTCAGTCACAAGGTATAGTAGTGCAGGTGGTAGGTTCAGTCGCAGATATGGTGGTGGGGGGGATGGGGGGGGGGGTTGTCAGTGGCCTTGCTCGGATAGAGGCTGACAGTGGAGGGAGAGTGGGATTGGAGTGGTCCAGCATCTTGATCCGTCTGGGTTGCATTGTGCTGCTCTCTGCCAGGCTTGGTGGTACGGTGAACGGAGGCGCCTGTATCTCTTTTCCAGAGGGACAGGAGGCTGAACAGTTTGTGTGCAGGGTGGCTTGTGTCTTTGATGCTCCATCAGTGCTTTCCCTCCCGGGTGAGGCGTGTGGTGTAAATGTTCCTGCAGGGAGGGGAGTGGTACTCCAATGATCTTCTTCGCTGTTTGTTCACAACACGCTGGAGTGTCTTCCTGTTTTTCTCCGTGCCAGCTTACTCCCCACACTGTGATGCAGCTTGGACACGACGCTCTCTATGGTTCCTCTGTAGATTGTCTGTTTTGTATGGAGGGTGTAGCACTTGCCTTCTTTAGTTTGCGCAGGAAGTCGAGACGCTGATGGGCCTTCTTAGCCAGTGATGTAGTGTTGGTGGTCCTAAGAGGATTGTCGTCGCTGATGTGCACTCCAAGGAACTTGGTGCAGCTCACTCTCCTCCACAGCATCGCCGTCGATGGTCAGTGGTGGCAGTTGTTTTTGGACCCTTTGGAAAGTTGACAACAATCTCCTTTGGTCTTGTTGACATTCAGCTGGAGGTTGTTGTCATTGCGCACCATTTGGCCAGCCCCCAAAGGGTTTCTACTTCTTCTCTGTAGTGAGTCTCATCGGCCCTTGGTGATGAGGCCCCACAGTGTTGTATCCATCCGCAAACTTCACTAGATGGTTAGATGACTGTGGGTTCGTTGTGCTGCAGTCGTGTGTGTCAGCTGCGTGAAACAGCAGGGGGCTGAGAACACAAAACCTTGCTGGAAGCCCCCCGTGCTCAG
Source organism: Engraulis encrasicolus (assembly GCF_034702125.1). Classification (NCBI taxonomy): domain Eukaryota; kingdom Metazoa; phylum Chordata; class Actinopteri; order Clupeiformes; family Engraulidae; genus Engraulis; species Engraulis encrasicolus. The sequence goes on from NW_026944721.1 coordinate 2,906, forward strand.
GGTCAGTGGTGCTTGAGGTGTTGTTCCCTACCCGTACTGCTTGTGGTCTTTGCATCAGGAAGTCCAGCAGCCAGTTGGCAGAGGGAGGTGCTGAAAACCCTGTTCTGTCCAGTTTTCTGATGAGTTGTTGTGGTATTTTTGGTATTGAATGACTGAACTGAAGTCATATGAACAGCATTCTCAACATTAGGTGTCTTTCATTGTCCAAGTGGGTGGAGGGCTGGATGGAGGGCAGAGCCAAATTGCATCCTCCGTGGATCGCTTGGCTCGGTATTGGAACTGGTAGGGTCTATGGTGGGGGGGTAGGGTGGCTTTGATGTGTGACAGGGACTAGCCCGTTCGAAAGCACTTCATGATTATGGGCGTCAGTGCTACGGGACGGTAGTCATTGAAAAATGCATTGTATGGTGATGATTTCTGTCGGCACAGTGTATATGATGGGTAGCAGCTTTGAAAAGTGAATGGGAGATGATGGGCTTGCTACTAGAGTGAGCGTTAAAGATGGTCTGTGTTTTGAAGACATCCTTCAGCTCTTCTGCCACAATCCTTCAACCACTGCCGGCCCAACGGTATGTTGTCTGGGCCAGCAGCTTTGTGTGGGTGTTGATGGTGGCATCCAGTGTCCTTTCCCCCCTTGACACTCTGGCAGAGGAAAGGTAAAGGGGGTTGCATCATGGGGGCGAAGGGGGAGAGTTTTCTGTGGGTGAGAGTATTTTCTTGGAGTGGTCTTTTTGTGCTTCAAAGCGGGCAAAGAACTGTTCAGGTCGTTTTAGAGAGAGAGAGGGTGTTGGTTGTGCACTGCTTCGTGGTGCGGCTTTTTGGCCGTGATGGCTGTATGCCCTGCCACTGGCATCTGTGGCATATCGCTGTGGCTTTGAAGTGTGTTGATTATTTATTTGTATGAGTATTCTTTTTTTGCTTTCCATGATGCCCTGGGACCAGGATTGTTTGACCATGCTGTCTTTAGGCCAGCTACGTCTCCTGCTGCTGAAGGGCTTTGTCTCTGGGCCCTCAGCAGTCGGTGATATACGTCTCCTGTGAACCATGGCTATCTGGTTGGCCCTGGTGGTGATGTGTTTTATTTTCTGTAACAATCATCGATTGCATTTTGTGTGGTAGCGAGGTCACGGTGTCTGGTGATTCTACCTCAATGTCAATGTGAGTGCTGGGGTGGACAGCTATTGTGAAAATGCTCCACTGTCTGTGGTTTTCAAACACAGTCTTGTAGTCGTGAGATGGCTCCCCTTCAGGCCATTTTCTCACCTCCTTCTGAAACTGGTTTGGTGAGTTTTGGCCGTTGTCTGTAAGCTGGCAGTGAGTAGGATGAATTGTTCTGTGTGGGTCTGATGATCCAATGTGGGGGGATGGGGCTTTGACTTGTATGCTCTCTTCTGATTTGTGTAAAAGCGGTCCAGGGTGGTTTTGTTGTTCTCTTGTTGGGAAGTTGAATTGTTGATGAAATTTTGGAAGTACTGTTTTGAGATTTCCGGTGGTTGAAATCTCCTAGTAACACTGTGAAGGTCATCTGGGTGTGCATATTGTCTGTTCACTGTATTGCCCCCGAGGCAGCTCGTTCAAGGGCCTCGCTTTTGACGATGTTGTTGTTTGCTGGGTGCGAGGTAGACGGCGACTAATAGGATAGCGGCATATTTCTTTTTGGACGTAGATAGAAGGGTCGCGTCACTTGATGTTTCATGACACTCCACTCGTGGAGAGCAGTGCCTCGGTACTTACCGTAGCATTATTGCACCAAGGCTTCATGTGTGTTGACACATATTTCCTCCCCCTCGTTTCTTCTCTGCTTGGGCTCTGTCCGCTCGGTGGATCGTTAGTTGTTCCAGTTGTTTAAAGCCGAATCGGGTTATTGCCGTCGTTCAGCCATGATTCGGGTGAAACCGTACACCGTATCGCAGCAGTTCCTCACGGCTTTTGTTCGCTGAATCTTCAGAGACGTTTGTCCATCCATCGTTATTGTCCAGAGATCTGGAAGTTTGCCAAGAGAATTGATGGTATTGCTGGTAGACGAGTTGGGTTGGTGCAAGCCGTTGTCTCGACGCCACCTCGTTTTGCCCCTTTTTCCTAAATTCTGGAGCTTCGCCTTTCGTGGTGTCGGACATGTAGGCAGATTTGCAGACGGGGTCCGATGCAGCTAGTCCTTATGCACGCCGGCACGAATTTCTTAGTTCTTCCAGGAGTCTTCGGTGGTACATCTAATACATTGCTTAAAGGGTTTGTCCATTCTTATCTGCAAACAGCTTGTTGCCCGACTGTACGTGCGTTCCGACATATTTTCGGACGATAGTCATTTCGTATAAGACCACATTTTAACACAATAAAACACTGATGAAGTTGGAAAGCAAAGGGGCCTGCTGCAACCTACGTGCGCCGGCCGCCGAAAAGTAGTCCAACTGTTCATTGTGGTCAAAGATTAAATTTCTTTAATTGTTGTTCCTATGAGGACGATTACACTGCAAATCTGCCGTTATTTGAGGGTGGTTGACCCACTTCTGTGGCATACTGTAGCCTACGGAATATCAGTGGTTCCCAAAAATGGGGGTCTGGACCCCTAAGGAGGTCGTTGGACGGGTACTGAAGGGGGGTCGCCAGACAAAAAAAGGATATTGCATATAAAAATGGGAAATACACAGCGTGTTGTGTTTGTGTTGAGTGATTGGGGGGGGGTTTTTTTTATTTTCTGTTTCTGTTTCAATTACCGCGTCTTTGTATGTGTTTGGGACTGTATTTATGTGTGTGTGGTGTGTGTGGCGCGGGTGTGTGTGTGTGTGTGTGTGTGTGTGTGTGTGTGTGGTGTGACGTGGTGTGCAGTGCAGTGCGTGTGTGCGGGTGTGTGTGTTGTGTGTGTGTGCGTGTGTGCGTGCGTGCGTGTGTTGCGGCTGGGGGTGGGGTGTGTGGTGGGATGTGTTGTCTATGTGCCGCAATGACTGCGTATAACACACTGGAAGTGTGCAGCGTGGGTCGGGTCGTTCTATAGTGTGAGGGTGTAAGTGCCCAGGCGGAGAGGGTTGGGGCGGGTAGTCGCGGGGCGTGTGTGTGTGTGGGGGGGGGGTTTTATTGATTGTGAGGGTTGTGTGGGTTTTGTGTATGGTGTGTGCCAGGCTTGTTGACCTTGTGCTCTGGCACGTGGTGGCGACGAAACCGCAACATGGCTCCTCCGCAAGGAGGACACTCTACGTCAGCACTTCTCTCCCTCTCTCTATCTTCCTCTCTCTATCTCATTCTCTCTCTCTCTCTCTTTGTCTCTGCCTCTATCCCTCTCTATCTCCATCTCTTTCTTATCTCTACCTCTCTTCCTCTAACACCTTCTCTCTCTCATTTGGCCCATCACCCTCTATCCCCCATTGTCTCTGTCTCAATCCCTTTCTCTCCGTCTCACGTTCTCCTATCATCCCCTCTCTCATTATACCGCTCTCTTATCCCTTTCTCTTCCTGTCTATATCCCCCTCTCTCTCTCTCTTTCTCTCTCTCTCTCTCTCTCTCTCTCTCTCTCTACCTCTCTCTCTCCTGCTGCCAGATATTCTGCATTTAATGAGGCTACTTTCTTTATTTCTCGCGTTCTAACCTCTGGCCCCTGGAATCCGTCACCTTTCAACCATCCACTCCACTAGGGCCTTCTTCCAAACCACACACACCACACACACACACACACGCACACGCACCACGCGCTCGCACGCACACGCACACGCACACCGCACAAACACACCCCACACACATCAAACTAACACACACACACACACACCACACACACCACACACCACACACCACACACACACACACACCACCACACAACACCACCCAGACACACACACACACACACACAAACACACACTTACACAGGGGAAAAGCCTCATTTGGAGGAAGGACAGTGTTACTGTGGAGGTAGACACCTTTTGTCCCAGTCTTGCAGACACCCTGATATGCTTCCTTTTTGGGAAGTATTGGTACTCCCCGATAGCTACCTTTTGGAGTATAGACTCCCCGATAGCTACCTTTTGGAGTATAGACTCCCCGATAGCTACCTTTTGGAGTATAGACTCCCCGATAGCTACCTTTTGGAGGTATAGCAATCCTTGCTAGCTACCTTTTGGAGTATAGACTCCTCTGATAGTACCTCTTTTGTCCCAGTCTTTTCAGGAGTGTTTGATGGGAATACGGTAGTTCTATCAGCAGGGAGACTTGGATGAGGAAGACTACAGGGGCCTGGTATTATGGCATCTGGCCCTTCAAACTATGTTCCGTACGTACTGTTGGCATTAAAAGGGAGTGTTATATAATAATAATTTATATAAATTTCGCTGATTCTTGTGGAAAGTCGGATATAAACAGGTTTTTAGAATCTTGAATAGAATAAAAACCGTATAGTGGAATTACAAAAATAATATGGTATATCCTCGTAGACAAAGGGTCTTGGCTTTTCTAGAAGATGCACAAGGCCAATCGCCCATTTTGATTTTTTTTTTTTCAGAAACTCACGTTTTTCTCCGTTCATACCTTGTTTTTTGGTCAACACCGTTCAGACACAATTTAAAGCAATAAAAAGTGTATTGATTTGGGTTGCATGTATCTGGAGTTTTTAAGTGGTTATTGTGTGTTTTTTGGGTCATCTCATACGCGCCTTTAAATGTTGAATTGAAAATTAAACTTTCATTCTATTTTATTATATTGTTTCTGGTGTTCCTAAATTTAAATAAAAGCAAAATATTTGTGCTGTCAGACCAATGCTTTCTGAATGCATAAATAGACAGAAACATTTTTTTGTAAGTTTAACAAATATTCGTTGTGTAGCCTTAAATTTGCTATTACTTTGATAAGTCAAACAACTCCAATGGAAAATATTGTGTTAACAGCACATTCAGTTTAAAATGTCCCAAAACTCCTTCTTACGGATGGTGACTTTTAAGAACTGACGGTGGTGACTGACAGTAATTCTGAGGGTGGTGAAACATCTGACCTAATTCCTTACCTACATTTAGCAAAATTAAATAGCCCTCTCAAGTCATTACATAAAGCATAAACACTTCTATTTTTGCGTGGGGTGCGTGTGTGACAATATGTTTGTTTATGCATGTGTGTTTTTCTTCATTTGTTAGATACTCTAGGATGTAGGCCTAGAATTATTGAAAAAAATGTGGCATAAACAGGTTTTAAAATGGTGCATTAAATCCAATAATATAGAGGTGTTATTATTATTGATTGACAGGTTCTTGGCCTGTGCATTGATTGTAGTGGCCAAGCTTCACCATGTTTTACATTTTTCATTGAAAATGGGCTCTTTCTTGGTTTTGTCAACAGGCGGTCAGACAGAATTGGAAAGTAAAAAAACAAAAATTTATGTTTTACTGTACTTTAAGTGAATACTTCCTTTTACTATTCCAACTTAATTGTAGATAGGCCTACTTTATTGCGAAGCTTATTTCTTTTAAAACTTGTTCAAAAACATGTATATACACATGCTTTGTTGTGATGTACATCAGATGTCACCACCTTCAGGTTTTGTGACAAAAAACCCATCCAAAAAAAATGCACCTCAGTGGAGGGTTAGAGTATAAGTTTGGGTCACAATTATTAATAACATGTCTGGTAATGTTTCATTAACCTGCACAATTTAGTAAAAATATTGTGTGAGATACAAAAAAACACTCTTTTACTTATTATGCATTTTTTTGCTCACATCAGCCACTTCGTTTTCGCCCTGTTTCATTAGGGGCTTCATGCCGCTTTATGAATTAAAGTATATATAATTCACATTTATGTATATAAGACTATTAAAAAACCCCGACGGTGTTTGACAGTTTATGGGTTGGCGACAGTTACCTGTGTCCAAGCAAATCAACAAATTGTGGCAGAAAATAGTTAAACTTACACGGGCCTCAGTGATGGGGAAGTATTCAGTAGGAGACTAAAGGTTTGAAATTGTATTGTCTTTAAAATAAAAATCTGACGGTGGTGACTTAATTATGCTGGGACACACTTTGAGCAATCAAGAATAATCAGTAGTATAATATTGCATTTTCACGCACTATATACATATCTGCAGAAAACCACACATTCTGTTAGGACTTTCACAACCATGGTGATATTATTCAATTATATCAGTGAATTTTTTACATTTTTTAAGTCAATTGAAATGACGATTGTCTGTCCTTGGGACAGCTGTTTTTACAGGGTGGGCTGTGGGCAGGTTGTATAGCCATTGGAAATAGTAATAAAATTTACATCTTAAATACTATTCAAAAGGACTGTTTACATTTGGTGTAACAGTCCCCTGGGGTCTTTACCTGGATTCATTTTGTTATGAAAACTGTAAGTTTATTTTCAAACATTGGGAATTGGCAGTTCTTGTTGCTGAGGACATGTTTTAGCCCACTTTCTCCAAGAAATCAGTGATTTAATAATTTTGGATTATTGGGATTATTTTGATTATTGTTTTACAGTATGGGCAAACGGTTCTGCGTTTCACACCAAAATAGAATATTGAAATCAATTTAACGACTAGTAAATTTTTTTTTTTATACATCTTGCATTGAGCTTCGCTGAGTAGTTGTGAAATGTTATTTTTTATATGTAGGCCTTATGTTTATGTTATGTGTGTTCTTCCTTTGTAGTCTAAAACATCATTCTCTCACTTATAATCACGAGTGTGTGTGTGGCAGTAATGAATAAATATTACGCTTGTAGATTGGACAATTCGTTTTGGCAATGTCGGTGATGATGTCTCTGTGTTTGCTCAGTTTCTTTGGAGTTACTTCAAGAAGAAAAAGACACACACACACACACACACACACACCACACGCATGACACACACACACCACACGCATGACACACACACACTACACGCATGACACACACACACTCACACCACACACATGACACACACACACACACGCACACACACACAGGGGAATGCATAAACAGAAACTTCTTTCTACAGCTATCTCTCTCTCCCTCACACACACATACACACTCACACACACAGCACACCACACACACCATACACACAAACACACACACACACACACACACACACCAACACACAACACACCACACACACACTCACTGGTAATGGGATCATCTGTGTGACAAAACATTGCAGTAAAGCCAAACATTGCTTTGGCGACTGCCCCCATTCTCCCGTGCTGCCTCTTCCACTGCCCGTTCTCCTTTTGCTGTGAGTCATTTAGGCATAAGAGCCCCACCAAGGCCCGAGGCCACTGCACTGCACTGAGTGAGGATACATGCAGTTCAGTATCCTGATAATGATCGGGATATTACAGTATCCCGAATTTGCGTTTTTGAGCATTATAAACACTTCAGTATCCCGAATAAGCCCTGTGTAGTCCTTCCTTTGCCTTGGGACTTGTTTCTCTCTCTCTCTCTCTCTCTCTCTCTCTCTCTCTTCTCTCTCTCTCTCTCTTCATGTCTCTTCTCCTCTCTCTCTTCCCCCCCTTCTCTCCAGCTCTCTATTCTCTTCATTGCCCTTGTGGGCACACAGTATATTACCGGTATATTCGTAGTCTTAATTCTAAACACTATTGTAGTTGATCCATTGCAAATTTTTTACTCTGAATCGTTTTTATATATAAAGATGCACTCCCCTGCAGGTTACATGGCAGAGGCTTAATGAAAAAGGCTGGCTGCTTAAACATGAAGGATGAGTCATGCAGCAAAGCCATCAGCAAGCACACATGGCAAGAGCAAGCGACTCATTCATCACCCATATCAGAGATAAACACAGCAGGGAAGCCACAGAGCCCTTGCTCATCCCCTCAACTATTTACCAAACACGGCTGGAATGGTCATCTGAACTTACAGGGCCATTTTCCAGTGGGCTGGAATCTACTAATCTGTCATTATAGGGCATCTTTTCCAGTGGGGCTGGACCTCTTTATCTGTCATATAGGCCAGTTTCCCGGTGCGGCCATGGACTTGGTAATCTGGCATTACAGGGCCATTTGCCCGGTGGGCCAACAGTCCCCAGGACATTTACTGTGATTTTTTAAATCTTCGCTAGTTTATTTATATATTTTTTCCCCTTGGAGACCGGCCCTCAATTTAGATGGGGGACTGAGCCAATCATATCGTCGACAAATAGGGGGCTGTGTGAGGGGGCTGGTCTATGGGGGAAAAAAATGCCCACACTGTTTTCCGGTCCAGGCCAGGGCCTTGTACCAGCCCTTAATGGTGGAGAGTACCTCCCACATGAAGAATTGCCCTTAATTTCTTTTGCTGTGTCCGAGGATCATCAGGGAGATATTTGTTCGTTCTCGTTCTCGTCTTTTTTTCGTGGTCCCTGCTGGCCCACAATGGACAGCTTTCATGGGGAGGCCATTTTGTGGTTCCAAATTGGTGGTAATTACAGTGGGATGGTGGTCTTCAGGGGGATGATGTATGCTGGTGGCAGCACAGCCTGGTTGTCCGGGGACAGTGGCAGCCTATATATGACGGGGCCCAGGGACAAAGTTTATCTGAAAGGGCTCTTCACCCAATAGATTACAATGTAATGAGGGACCCCACCCCACCCCCTCTGCCTGGGGCCCGGGACAACTAACCCCCACACTCACACAACGTCACACACACACACAGCCCACACGCACACAGGGCACAGTTCAACAACAAGGCTCCATCCTGCCACTTACATGTCTTTCTATAACTCTGCACTTAAAACAAAACCACGCACGGCACGCACGCCGCACGCACGCACGCACGGCACGCACGCAGCAACGCACGCACACACCACACACCACACACACCAACCCAAAAAACAGCAATTTGTATTG
>NW_026944722.1:0-11669 GCF_034702125.1 Engraulis encrasicolus
GTTGATAACACATTTTTCCATGCCAAGGTTGTCAGCTGTGGTTTGATGGTCATCATGGTTGTTGAGTAAATTCTATCCCCCATTGACAGATTCACTATTTTTAGAGAAGTTTGTATTTTATGTTACATTTTAATAAAATAGGGTTTCTATGGTTCTGACATGGACGGGTTCTTCTTTACAAAGCAGAAGCTGTTAAACAATTAAAAAAACAACTAAAACAACCAAAAAAGTGAGTGACCCAGCCTTAGGATTCGAACTCTCAACCTCAAGATAAAGACATGCCAATATGGCTACATGCAGAGGACTATCCCCTACACCACTCAACTGCAGAATTTGTTGTAGCCCCTTAATGCGCGCCGTACCTCCAGTGGCACGCTGTAATAGTCATTGAAATGTACCTACCATAGCACTACAATACTATGACACAACACAGGCCCTTTAGTAATGCACCACGACTTGGTCATTACTATACTGGTAACAGCAAATGTATAAAGCCGCGTCTTAAGGGGTTAAGAAAGTTAGCTCTTCTTGTTAGAAAGTATTTGGACTTACTCATAATTAAAAGTCAAATGTGTTTCACTCATACTTTCCACTTCAAATTCGACCAACTGACATCATACCAAAACAATAAGGGACTGTTCGTAATTTACGGGGGGGGGGGAGGGCTGGTGCGTAGGGGGGGGAGGGCCATGATGAAAAAAAATGAGGTGGAGGGGAGGGCCATGGCAAAAAAAATCGGAGTTAGGGGGAGGGCCATGGAAAAAAAACCGAATTTATTTTATTTTATTTTTATTTATTTTTTAATAATAATAAAAAATGCTGCGAAACACATCGCTTTGCGATGCAAGGTCCCGGGTGCATACTTTAGCACTGAAGCGTGTAGGCCTATACGTAGTCAAAAAACTATCAGGTGCAGCTACTGTAGATTGCCCGCGCTGACTCTCTTTCACTGTAGGATTGCTAGTGCTACGGAGGAACATTGAGCATCATAGAAAATGCCCGTGAGCAAATATCAAACTAGCTGATGTGAACTATATGGGCTAAACAGTTTGGGAAGTTTTGACAACGAATTGGATGGGCATTTCCAGAGGAATTTTGGAGAGGTGTTGTAGTCAACTGGTGGTCACAGCCTCTGGTAAGCCATGATTTTATTTATTGGCACCGCCGTGTGCTTACATTTGTGTTCAAAGAACTTCAAAGACCCCAACCAGACCGGAAAGAACTACCTAGGCCTAGACATTTGGCCTAGACGTACTTTGGTAGAACGGTGCAGTGACGCGAGTTTGTTTTGTTTAGCTTGTGGTGTCAAGGTAGTAATAAAAATGGTATTAACGGTGATGTGTTGGCCATGCATCATAAGGTCTTGAAACCATTGGAGGAGCTAACTTGTTGTGAAGAGAAGTCTCATCACTTTGGTGAACAAAAACGGACAAACTAAGCAAGGAATTATGTACATTTAAAGCGTGACGGGAGAAGGGAATGTCACCAAAGTTGTGCATCGTGTCGGGTAAGAAGTGACTTTTGTTTCTTGCTGTGGAGATTGGATTCGTAGAAGCGTGTATTGGTATGCCTGTTGCTGGTGAAGTAGTCTAGCTTAGCCTCGGAGTTGGCTATGGGGTGAATCTGAAGGAGAGCACAGCCGATGGTGTGTCTGGCTTGTCTATCATCACAGTTGTCAAAGTTGAATTGCCGCGGTGTGTAATGGCTGTGCTATTGTTGGATGTTTTGGAATGTTGTACTGGTTCTGTTTCGGCAATTTGTTCCTTTTGCCTCTTGCTGCTGATTTGACCACCATAGCACCGCCACCACCTATTAATGCATCTTAATGGCCTACGTTAAATGCAAACTAAAGGTGGCTTTCTCACTCTCCCTGTATCAATAGCCAGCAATGGCTCGAGCTGCTTTGGCGCTTAGCCTACTTCTTGCTCCGATCACATCCCGAACTCTTTGGCCGTCAGAGTGTAATTTCATTCGGGAAGGTAGAGCTATGCCTGTGTGTGTGCGTGCGTGCTTTTATGCGCGGTCTGGGAGACCGAGATGCACCTGATCCACAGTCGCAATTGCAAGAAAATCTAAATTATTTGAAAGCCCGGTCACCTCTCACGAGTGCATCGCATAGCCTAGTCAAAGCATTTCTTCTAATTTCACACATTGCACACTGGCCATGCTGAAGAGACAAACTGTCAAGACAGCGCGATTTGCTCTTGAGCCCTCACCTCCACATCAGGTGCGCGTTTCACTTCCGCAAGAAGAACATTAATAGTGTCAAAGTGAGATGTTAAAGAAAAAAAAGTTAAATCTAGCCATCCTTGTTTAGGATACATAAAACATGAGGAAGTTATTCAGATGTGATTCGCCATTCCTCACCCTAAAATTGATTAGAACGCAGGAAATAGCATCTAAAAAACAGATTTTTTTTCACAGCACCCCCTGGTCAAAACCAGTTCCTGCGTCCCTGGCTTCGCTACTGTGCTGAACATGTAGAAACGTACCTTGTGAAAGGCGCTGCTTGTCGAGCAGGGAAATATTGAAGCTACGGTGGGGAAACTCTCTCCACTTTGTAGTTTACAGTAGTAACAACTCGGACATTGGTATTGAAATGGAAGTTTTTATTATCATTATTATTATTATTATTATTATTTTCACTTAACACGTAAAAAAAATAGTGAATGCAATTTGTCTTGGTGACAGTGGAGTTAAAAGGCATCCCATGCAGCCGCAGAGGTAGATTCTTGCGGCTTCTCATAGGTATCCACTGATATCGATAGCACATAATAGTGCAGACAACCGCCCTTGATGTAGGCTACTCTGACTGTTCTCATGATGGTTGTTCATCTACCAATTTGAAATATATATATATTTTTTTTATCTGTAGGGGGAGGGCCATGGGAAAACAAAATTGAAGTGGGGGGAGGGCCATGGGGAAAAAAATTGAGGTGGAGGGGGGGGGGCCATGATTTTTTTTTTTGACCGGACTTCCAGCGCACCAGCCCTCCCCCCCCGGTAAATAACGTACAGTCCCTAATGTTTGAATGTGTTTTTTTTTTTTTTTTTTAACTAACATCCTGTGCTGGGAATCGAACCTGAAACCATCATGTTTTAAGGCCAACTGCTTAACTGTTAGTCCATGACTGCCCAAACACAACATGCTGACATCCATAGTCTCATATGTCAGATATAGTTCCAATTGACATGATTTAAAGAATTTGTAACTTTCAAAGTTTCGAGAGAAGTAAACAATAAATATCTACTTGAGTGTTTTTTTTATTGGTAATACAGGATTCAAACCTGCAATCCTCTGATCTTGTGGCCATTCCCCTATCCAGACCACAGCAACTCAAACATTGTCTTGCTTTACCTAAGCATTTTTCTTTTGTAATTTCGCTCAAAATTAAATGTGAAAAATATTGCTAATTAAAGCTGGAGTCATGGGTCTCGTGACCACCTGAACATTTTCATACCATGTTCTAGGAAGTAGGTAAGGTTATCTCCATGTTGGGGATTGAACTTGCAACCTTTGAGGTTGAAGACCAGCTGTTTAACCACTACTCCATGGTCGCCTCAGCTGTTGTCAAGACATCTAACCTCTCATATGCCAGATAGAGTTCCAATTTACAAACTCAAAGACATTGTGTTAGGATGTCAGTTGTACTTAAAAACACAATGCCAACCAGAGTTAATTTATTGGTACCTGAAAACCTGTTGAGAACACCTAAAATGTGTATGTCATCTGGACATTTTTGCTATATTGAGTACTACAGCGTAAACTTTTCTAGTTCATAGTACTGTTGGGGAATACAGTGCAGTTACTGTCAGTCTGTGGGTCAGTTTGCTTGGTTTGGTTGTTGGAGTTTTTGCTTGCAACATACAGTAGGTCTGTTGAATTCATTAGTGCTGAGGTCAATATATTCTAATATTAAAAAACATAACCATACATTTGATAATATACTTGTGTTTCATTCCTTTGAAACATCACACATCACACAACCTCAAGTGCTATATACCCAGGTCCTTTTCAATTGCATTTGGGAATTTATTCAATAAAATGAAATTATTTGCACAATGTCACCACATGGATTTGGTTTCAGAGTGTAACTGTTAAACTACCTCTGGTACTCCCATGTGTATTGGAATAGAAATACTAATAAAATAAGAAAGACAGTATTGCACTGAGCCACGATTGAATTTACAAATTACAAAAATGTCACTCAACTCAATTCAACATTACAAATTCATTTATTTGTTTGGGGTGACATTTTGAGTATGATGTTTTTAAAAAGGTCTAAACAAACCATTTCCCCATTAGAATGGCCCGAATTGCAGAAACAGTTGAACAAAAAAAAATGTCAAGGGACGGATAACCAATGCAATTGCTGAAATGAAGAGGAATTCTTCTTGAAATTGAATCTGTATATCTGTGATTTAACACCATAAGCAATCATCAGACTTGTAGAGTATTGAAATATCAGTATTTAAAATACAGTCTTGAAAATACATCTTTTCACAGAAATCTACACAGTACAAGGCAATGCCTTTGGTAGTCCTTGCCATTTCCCCTTCCATTATCAAGACCGGTGGTACTCGGATTGTAAGCTGGAAGAGCCCACCCAGCGATATTGGTGTTCAGTAGACAGAGACTACAACGACAAATGGGGCTACTGCCCCACAACACGTAGGTTTTATTTTTTTCTTATGACACTCACCAGTGTCTTGCATACTACATAACACAAAAGTTAAATATAAAACAACTTAATCAGCTTATTTGAAATTATTTGTTCAAAATTTGCAGGAAGTCAACCCTTGGAGTCAGAGGGCTGGAAGAAGAACCTCCTGATAGGTGTGTATTACCAGGTGAACGTCAACTCTGCCCTGACATGGCACCAAGCCCGGATGAGTTGTCAACAGCAGGACTCAGACCTCCTGAGCATCACTGAGCCCCAGGAGCAGACCTTCATCTCAGGTGACACAACACTCCACCACACAGTGGACGACATGTTGTTTGGCCAGCTGTGCCGGCAGACATAGACCATTTTCACTAGACTAAGGCTAAAATGCCATTCATTCATTCATTCATTCAATCAACATGCCGTCCTAATTCCGAATTTCATTTGAATACAAAGGGATCACAAACGAATTACAAACCACTCTTTGGATCGGGCTAAACCAACTGAACTCTGAGAGCGGATGGCAATGGGTGGATGGGAATCCATTTTCCTATTTAAGATGGGGATCAGGTATGTTTGGTTTAGTTGTATATCATTTTCTTGTATTACTGCAGTAAAGCCTGATATTGACACGTCTAATGTATAACGATTGTCATTCTTTATTTCAGGACAGCCAAATCCAGCCCCGGGATGGTCATGTGCCTCCCTAATCACTGCACAAAACTACGAGTGGCAAAACAAGCTGTGCTCCAGAAGACATGGGTATATCTGTCAGAAAAGGACTACAATCTCAGCTACAGCTACACCTGGTAGGCATTGTCATCATGATACATTTCAATTAAAACTAGAAAACAGACCTTGTGGCAGGTGGTCCGATTATTGACCCAAACAAAAGCAGATCCAGAATAAGATCTGAATCCAAAACATCAAAATCTCTAAAAGCCATCAGAAACATTGTATTTTTAAATCGTATTTTTACCAAGTAATCATAGTTTCAAAAGCCAATTACCGGTAAAGGTTATCAAGTCAATTCAAAATAATATTAGATGGACTGATTGTTTTTTTTCTTCAAAATAATCAAGAAATATGTCCTTGCCTCGTCAAAAATGGACTTAAATGGTTTTGGGTGCATTCTCACTCAGTCCTGGAAAATAAGCAAATCAGAACTTTTGCATAATGTTGACAACGGACTCACAGACAGATAAGGCAACAGAAACTAACAGAACAAAAACCCCACCACCTTCTTTGGGGTGGTAATGAAATAGTTTGTTCTGTACATGCTCAACAACCTTCTACTTTCTATCTCTCAGCTCCACCAGTTGCTTGCAATGCTCCGTGGATTTCATATGCAGGGCACTGCTATTTCTTGAACCGCACAAAGAACACATGGAAGGATGCTAATGCCCAGTGCATAGCTGGTGGTGGACATTTAGCGAGCATTCACAACATAGAGGAACAAAGCTTTGTCCTCTCACAGCTGGGCTACAGTAAGTCCTTCAAATTATGTGATTTGTATGTATTTGTGAAGTACTGTAAAAACTAAAAAGTGTCTTAAAGAGTTTTGTTTGTCATTGAGGGGGAAGTCAAGCTACATGTTCTCTGAGGAACATACTGTACAGTAGGGGTTCTCTGATCAGGGAACATTTCCTGCACGTTTCCCCCATGTTCCCTCAATACAAGTGTCCCCAAAAACCTTATGGGGTTCTTTAGTTCACCACACCTGGGGAACGCTAAAAGGTTCTCTGAAGAGCGGAAGATGCTATTTTAATTAATTAATTATTATATAATTCATGTTTAAAACATTCAAATGAATATGCTCGCTGGGTTCTTCTTGGTTGTGCTTCTTGCCTTTGCAGGAGAGACAGATAAGCTGTGGATTGGACTGAATGACAAGAAGACCCAGCTGCTGTTTGAATGGAGCGATCATTCTCGGGTCATGTTCACTGCATGGGATGTGCAGGAGCCCTCACACCACCGATCTGAAGAGGAGGACTGTGTCCTCATGGGGGGAAAGGTAAGAGGATGTTTGATGACTGATGAAACCCTAACATTCTCTGAATCCCATACAGCTCGATCATCTTGCCAATTTCACAAGTACACATATGGCTATGTTTATTTGCACTCTGCTTTTATTCCCAGCAACACAGTTTCAATGTGTCACTTTTAATCGTGTATTGTGTCACTGTAAAATGAGCAATCACCAAAGGTTTCTGTATAATAACATTGTTGCGTTGTCATCAGGATGGGAAATGGGGAGATGCAAGTTGTGAAGAGCAAAATGGGTTCATCTGTAAAAAAGCTGGAGACTCTGTATCATCCTCTGGAATGGAGCATAACAACATTGGCTGCAAAGCTGTGAGTCCACTTCTCATTTTGAAGGATGAACAAATAGGTCTCCAGTCACCCTACAGGTTGGGATTAATCGTGTGGCAAGCGTTGAATGATTGCCAATCTTTGCAGTAGACCAGAGGTGGGCAAACCCAGGCCTGGGGGCCACATGCGGCCCACTGAGACATTTCCACAGGGCCTTTACAGGAAAGACAGCTTTTAAATACAATTCATACGGTCACTCGTCATTCTTAAAATGGCTACCTAAAACAGGGGTCTTTCAAAGTTAAGAATAATGTGGCACATACACTAGGCTACATCTCAATACATACAATACAAGTCATGTCAGCGTACCCTTTGTCTTATTATTGACCAGGGCAAATTGCCAGCGATATCTGACCCTTCTGTCATTATTCTACACCCAAGGTGGCCCTTGGGCCAAAATAATTGCCCACCCCTGCAGTAGACATTCATTCAGTCAAACATAGATCATGGAACACAAAAACACATTGTTTTCAGGAATCTTGCTCATTAGCCATTTTATCAGAATACCAGAAAAAAGATCAATGGTGGTTTGAGTACGGGCACAGATCTGTTTGAAGCTATTTTTAAATTATTATTATTATAATTATTTAAATGTTGAAGTCTGGATCTATTAGTACCAATCCAATAATATTTTGCTTTTTTTTATTAAGACTTCATGTGCTGGCAGATGTCTGCACCCACCATATGACTGACAAATGGGTTTATTCCCAGAATCAGGACCAGATTAACATTCATTTCTATCTCAAATTATGCCTCTGGATATGTTGATTTGTCATGAAGTTAGCTTTATGTAGGTGCCTATGGCAACCTGTAGGAGACCCAGGTCATCCAGCCCTCCCCAGAATAATTTCTTGTTCCCCTCTTCCTCTCCTGTTAATCTATTTTTCTTTTAATCCCACTTCCTTTCAACCACTCTAGGGGTGGACTAGGCATGGCTACAATTGTTACTTTGTCGGCCCGACCACAAAAACATTTGATGAAGCAAAAGACAGTTGTCAAGACAGCGGAGCACACTTGGTTGATGTGCCAGACAGGTAATAACAGTGGCAGAAACATATATTGTGTAAAACAAAACACTCAAATATTTGATAGCCCTGTATTTACCCCTTAGCGCAGCACTATGGCTCTCTGTAATGTCATAGCAATGTTGTTATGATGTAGTCAAGCATTTTCAGCAAGTGAATAGGGTCGCCGGCGACCCCTGCTGCAGTAAGAGGCTACATAGTGTTAGAAAGGCTAATCACAAATAACAGACTGCAGATTATTTGTTTATCAGTCTTCACAAACAGTAAACTACTGGGATATTGATGATTGAAAAGAATACAATAGGTAGCGATGATAAGAATAACTTATCCAACATTGTATCTATTAGCTAACACATCTGTTTATGACTGGGCCACTCAGCAATACTTAAGACAATCTCTTAAAAATAATTATTAACCATTTATTTTTTTGGTTTTAGATTAGAGAATGCATTTCTTATCAGCATGGTTGGAGCCAGACCAGAGAAGCACTTCTGGATAGGGCTGAACAACCAAAGAAACCTTTCTGTTTTTGAATGGACCAACACCCCGAAAGTCCCTTACACTCATTGGAATGCTCGTATGCCAGGTGAGTGTTCTTCTCTGATAAAGTTGAATCCAAATGATCTTTCATCAAATCAGCATTACAACAGAATCGTTCTCTGTTAAAAAAAAAACAGGCCAGAAACAGGGCTGTGTGGCTATGACCACTGGCACTCTGGCAGGGCTGTGGGATGTACTGAGCTGCTCCAACAAGGAGAAATACATCTGCAAACATCAGGCTGAGGGAGTAGTCACAACTCCTGCCCCTACCACCTCACCCGCCCCGAGATGTGCAGTGGGCTGGAGCCCGCTGGGGGACAGGCCATTCTGTTTCAAGGTTCATTCATGTTTTTAGTACACTAATAGTTTCTTGTGAAATCCTTTAAGGTGTGTCTTACTCTACATGACTTGTCTTTTTTCAAAGTTCTTTGAAATGCCGTCTCGAGAACAGAGGAGCTGGTCAGAAGCTTTGGAATACTGTAGATCTATAGGTGGTGATCTAATGAGTGTTCATAGTGATGCAGAAGGGTAAGCCTGATATACATTTTTTCCCAGTTTTTGGTTGAAATAACACTCGATACTTGTTGCTATATATTGCAATTGATCACATGAAATAACATGTTCTGATTTCCTAGAGAACTTCGTACACGTGCTCGTATACCTCCATTTTTCCCCTGGTATCGGGAACTTGACCACTGGCATGGGGAACCTGACCCCTGGCATATGCCACCTCGCTACTGGCTTCAAAGGGAGGGATGGATTGGTTACAGTGCTCAGGACCCTACTGTTGGCTATACATGGTCAGATGGGTCTTCGGTGAGTTAAACAATGCATTGCAAATCCTCTGTTTTTTGACAACAACATACTCTAGGGAGGGAAAGTGGAAAACAGCGATTCTAGCGGGCGTTCCTAATCCTACGGCGATCCTATTGAAAATCCCATAGAAAAGTTTAAAAAAAAAAAAATCTATGACACTGAACTTTTACACCAGACACATGTTTCAGCTTACACAATATGAGGAAATACTAACTGTGAAAGTCTTGTGTAAAATGTTGCCCTATTAAGAAAAATAGAAATTGCGCCAATCTTGTCGGAAACGTACTTCAGCTCCAAGTCACTCTCATTACGTTAGTTTCTATCACAATGGTGGCAAACTACAAACATAAAATAACCCATCCACCCCAACATTGTGAGTACAACATGTACACAGCAGTGTTAATTTTGTCAGCTTTTTTTTATTTAGTCGTAGTCTTAGTCACAATGACGAAAATCAATTTTAGTCTTAGTCATATTTTAGTCATTGCCTTCCCAATTTAGTCTTAGTCTTTGTCTAAATGACGAAAATCAATTTTAGTCTTAGTCAATTTTTAGTCATTTTAGTCATTTTAGTCAACACTGTACATAATAGAACTTCTCCACACACTGCTTCTCTTTTTTTAACATATATCATTGACTGGACAGAATAAACCTTCTCCGCGCACTGCTTCTCTTTTTAACATGTATCACACTGTGCAGAATGAAACTTCTTCACACACTGCTTCTCTTTTTTCTATTGTATTTAACACCAGTGTTAATTTAGTCAGTTTTTTTTAATTTAATCTTAGTCTTAGTCACAATGACGAAAATCAATTTTAGTTTTAGTCATATTTTAGTCATTGCCTTTCCAATTTAGTCTTAGTCTTAGTCTAAATGACGAAAATCAAAAAAGGGCTTTGACGAAATATTTTAGTCATAGTCATGGTTGACGAAATTAACACTGGTACACAGTAACACCCCAGTACATTAAACATTCCCAAATGCGCCTCCCTCTGGTTCTCTGCTCGAGGGGAGCTGGCCCGATTTAAAAAATCAAAAAAGTGATTGTAAGGCAAATAACGTAATGACCTGCCAATTACCTCATTACGTTATCAGCAGAATGTTATTACCTTATTGGTAGAGAAATATTATTACATTATTGGCAACTTGTTACGTTACTGGCATTATTACGTTTCAAATGGGCCCAAATTATTACGGTAGGCCTACTGGCAGTAATTACGTTATTGTAGTAAATGAACTAATGATAAACAAAACAAACTAAAATATCTACTTATCTAATTAAAACTATTTACATTTTATTAATACTTTGTGAAATATCTACAAATGATAGGTTCAAGATTTTACAAACCTTTATTAATTTACAAAAAAATGGTAAATGTTTGATATATAAAAATAACATTTCCCACTCATTTGCAAGCATTTGTTAATGCTCATCATTAGTTATTTAGAATGCTTATTATGCATCCATAATTATAAAGTGTTACCAAAGTTGTTGGTGTTTTCTGCACAAGCACCATGACAAATGATCAGTACCTAAAAAAAATTATGACTGCGCGTTTCAATGAGGGTGGGGTAATGACATGAGCTCTCGCCTCGAGCTGTCACATAGGCCTACCCAAGTTCGAATCCGTGCTGAAGTTATCAGGTGGGCGAATGTTTTCTGGTGCGTTGATACACTGCATAGTTTTTTTTTTTTTTAAAGATATGTTTATTGATTTTTCACTTTAGAAAAAAAACATTACATAAAACACAATCACAATCACAACAACAACAACGGCTCAGTTACACACACACAAATAATCATTATGAGAAGACAAAATAATGGCAGCTGCAAAGCGTTTATACAGAGCGATGTTCAATGATCTCTATCAAATCCCTTTAACAAAATATCAGATACACTAGGTTCTAAGTAATTCAAATATGGTTCCCAAGTCCTGAAGAATAGTCTAGAATTTGAATGTAATACACAGGTTAGGTATTCCAGGGGTATCATACCATACAGTATATCATGCCAGCCTTTAATGGTAGGGACTTTCTCACTGATCCATTGTAGTAAGATATTTTTCCTGGCTGCGAATGTCAGAATACAATAAAGTCTCTGGTTCTTCACCAGTAGGCCTGGGAGACCCAGAATAAGAGATTTTGGGTCCATGTCCAGTCTCATACCCAATATCTTTTCCATTTTCTGTTATAATATTACCCCAATAGATCTGCAATTTGTGACATCCCATAGGCAATGTGTTAAAGAATT
>NW_026944723.1:0-7500 GCF_034702125.1 Engraulis encrasicolus
CAAAACCCCACACACCAAAAACCCCAACCACACAACACCACAAACCCCCCCCAAACATCTTAATCAAGCCATAGAAAAAACACCCCAAACCAAGGCCACCCCCCCTTCCCTTTGTTTTTCCTTTCCTGCCAAATGGGCGGTAGGCTGCCCGTGGTTATTATGTCACAGGGATGAGTAATGTGTGACAGAAGCCCACATTGGATAAAACCAGGGACACATCAGTCACCTGCTCTCACATACTCATAAGTCTTGTTTGTCAACTCTACTCGTCACATCAGTCTTTCCTCCCACTCTCTCTCTTCCTCACTCCCCTTTTCTCTCTCCCTCTTTACCTGCTTTTTTCTCATCTTCACCAATCTTCTCGCCTTCCATATTCTTCTTCTCCCCAGTCGTCGTCACATTCCTCTCTACTCCTACTCCTCCATCACCTCCTTCTCCTTTCATCAAACACCATCCTCTTTCTTCTCCCACTCTGTCTATGTGCCTCTCCTCCTCTCCTCTCCATCACCTCCTCCCTCTCCTCCATCACCTCCTCCTCTTCCTCATCACTTCTTCCCCTCCTCCCTCCTCTACCCTCCTCCTCCTCCTTCCAGGCGGAGAGTGAGGCGGCTCTGGGGGAGCTGCGCGGCCTGCAGGAGCGTCTGCGCGCTAGCGAGCGCGAGGGTGCGAGGAGCTGCGCGGGCGGGAGCTGGGGGGCATGGGGCGTGAAGAGCGGACCAGGGCCAGGCCGAGCTGCACAAAGCGCGCCTCACCTCCTGCACAAGCATCACCCCCTGCAGCTGGCAGACTCCAGCCTGGACCCTCCAGGGAGGGGCGCGCGCCTGACTGGGCCACAGGGGAGCGCGAGAGCCTGCAGCGCACCTCAGAGGTCCAGAAGGGGAATTGCAGTTACTGGCAGTTGTTTAATGTAAACTAACCGGCATAATTGTGAGTGGCCCCGTAATTTTTGTAGTATGGGGGAGAGAGCCTTGCAGTGTATCTCGGAGCTTAGCAGGGGAAACTGACAATACCCATTATTGTTTGTTTGTTTCACTGTATTAAATACTTCATTGGGTATAGATGGCCTGGGTGGTAGTGTTTTGCCCTTGTGGGGGTCCCTGTGTGCAATTTGTTCCCGACAACTGGAACTGACAATCTTAGTGTCTTTTTTTTCTGTTTTACGTGATTTTTTTTCCCAGCCCTACAATGATGCCTCCAATAGTTGTACTCAGTGCAAGCAGTTTTAGCTCCAAAGTAACTCCAGGAGGACAGAAACAAGTGAGCCCACCAAAAAACAGTACCCACTCTCTGACTCAGCGAACGGGGAGTGGAGTACCATTTTTTCTTCACCCAATTGTTGAAATGGGACACAGAATAACCTACCACCTTTTTACAAACAGGGGCCAGTGTTTCCCACAGAAATTTTGGAAACTATGGGGGGGCAGCAGGGATTTTTTTTTATTCCGGGGGGGGGGGGGGGTGGGGGGGGGGTGTTGTGGGCTGTTGATTCGGTATTCACACAGCTGTGAATGCAAAATGGCTAAAACACAATGAGTTAAAAGTAATGACATTGGCACATGGAGAAACTATAGGCCTGGGCCAACACATTTCAGCCATTTATATTTTGAGAAATAAGGCTACCCATTTACCCCATGACATGTATAATTGTAGTCGTACATTGTCATTGTCAAAACATGCAGTACAGTGAATCATTTCTGTTTACAACAAAGTTTCATTTGTCCCTCATGCAGGGGTCTATATAATGAAAACAATAATAAAAAACAAACTAGGAGCAGAGATAAGAAGTTAAAAGATCACTGTGTGTAACGCATAGACAAAAAGGGTCTAAAGGGTAGGGCTATGCCTTTTCCCCACACCAACCATTAGGCGTACACATTTACATGAGGGGGTGCTGGTCACAGGGCCAGTTTTTTCAAAATTCCCTTTCCATTAAAAGGGGCTGAACAAAACCATATTACCACATTTATGTCTATATTCACATTCATTACACATTCATTTCTATATTACTTGCAGCCCGATGTCTCCTTTGCTGCTGCTGTCGCAATGAAGGCTGTCACCTAACTCATTATATCTCTTCTGTAAACAACAAAGCCTGGGGAAGTGTTAGTAAAAACTAATCCCAAAACTGTCCCTTCTCTGAAGTTTTTTTTATATTGCTTCCCAAACAGGAACGCAGGAACTCATTTTGACCAGACAGGGGTGCTGTGGGCGGCGAGGCTCTGGAGTCCTCTCCCAGAAAAAAAAATTGTGTTTTTTAGATGCAATTTCCTGCATTCTAATCAATTTAGGATGAAGAATGGCGGAATCCTGTCTTGGACTAACTTTCTTCATGTTTTATGTAGCCTAACCCAAAGGATGACTAGATTTTACCCTTTTTTTGTTTAACATTTCACTTCAAAATTATTAAAGTTCTTCTTGCGGAAGGGAAACGCGCACCTAATGTGGAAGGTGAGGGAGGCGTGTTCAAGAGCAAATAGCGCTGCCGTGTGACAGTTCCTCTCTTCTCCATGGGCAGTCTACAATGTGTGAAATGAGTAGAAATGCATGACTAGGCCATGCGATGCACTTGTGAGAGGTGACCGGGCTATCAAACAATTTAGATTGTCTTGCAATTGCGACTGTGTATCTCAAGATGCATAAGATCAGGACAACTGCCCTGTCTCCCCGCCCGCGCACAAAAGCACGCACGACACACAGACAGGCATAATGCTTCCCGTATGTGATTACACTCTGACGGCCAAAGAGTTTGTGCTGTGATCGGCGAGAGAAGTAGGCTAAGCGCCAAAGCAGCTCGTGCCATTGCTGGCTATTGATACAGGGAGAGTGTGAAAGCCACCTTTAGTTTGCATTTGACGTAGGCCATAGGCTAAACGGTGGTCAAATCAGCAGCAAGAGGCAAAAGGAACAAATCGCCACCACTACAAAAGTCCAAAACATCTAACAATAGCACAGCCATTTCACACCGCGGCAATTCAACTTTGGCAACAGTTGATAGACAGATAGATCGGCTGTGCTACAGATTCACCCCATAGCAAACTCCGAGGCTAAGATAGACTTCACCAGCAATAGGCAAGACCTAGCCTACCAATGTGCTACTACGAATCCAATCTCCACCGCAAGGAACAAAAGTCACTTCTTACCTGACACGATGCACAATTTTGGTGACATTCCCTTCTCCCGTCGCACTTTAAATTCACCTAATTCCTTGCTTAGTTGGTCCATGTTTGATCACCAAAGTGATGAGACTTCTCTTCACAAGAAGTTAGCTCCTCCAATTGGTTTAAGACCGTGTATGTTGATGCATGCCCAAACCAACATATCGCTGTTAATACCACATTTATTACTACCTTGACACCACAAGCTAAACAAAACAAACATCTCTCCCGCGTCACTGGCTGTAGGCTACCGTTCTACACCACTGTTCCGGTCTGGTTGGGGTCTAAAAGTTCATCACTCATTTCAAACCAAAATTGCATTCACATTTCAAAGTAGAAAATATTCATATTTTGTGTTTCTATTTTAGAATAATAATTAGGGAAAAAACTATGTCTGAATTTAGGGTAGGCCTAATACACAAGTGATGCAGTAGCCTAGGTAGAAAGGCTATGATGCAGCTGCGTCTGTTGTCCAGCACCCGGAGCACCCCACTTCCTGCGTCCCTGCCCAAACCCAAGTTACCGTAACTATAACAACTTGACTAGGCTTTTGATCCCTCTGTCTTTCAAGCACTTGTGGTTTTCTCTATAGGATGTATTTACTCCAGGAGGAAAATGCGAAGGAAATCGTAATTCAAATCGTTTTTTAACAAAAACGGAAATCGTTTAAAAAAAAAAAAAAGTTAAAAAAAAAAAAAAAAAATTTTTTTTTTTTTAACATTTTCGCAAACTATGGCGGCCAAATTTAAACTATGGCGGGCCGCCATAGTTTCCTCAATGTATGGGAAACACTGAGGGGCATCTCCTTAGATTTATATCGTTGTCTTACTTACCATCTTCTCTCCAGGTGTGAACAAACGTACCATTTAAAGGTAAAGGCCGGGGGGAGGCGGGGGGGTGTCTCAAGATGATAAAAATACACTAATGTAACCTATTACAAAGAATGAGGCACAGAAATGTACTTGGACCAGGAAATCTGCTTACCTTGCACTTCCCTATGGTGTAGTGTGTGTGTGTGTGTGTGTGTGTGTGTGTGTGTGTGTGTGTGTGTGTGTGTGTGTGTGTGTGTGTGTGTGTGTGTGTGTGTGTGTGTGTGTGTGTGTGTGTGTGTGTGTGTGTGTGTGTGTGTTCTCGTTCTGGTTGGACTAGAATAACAGGGAGAGTAGTGACGCATATTAGGGCTCTGTAGTTATATCAGGACACAGGCCTAGTTGGAGACGACACCATAGGACCAGACGCGGCTTCAAAACAAGTGTGACAGAGTGGAGATTGAGCAATAGTCAGATATTGAGCAATACTCAGAGAGAGATGGCAGCAGGTGGGAGACGAGAGGCAGCAACATGAGATCCATTTCTTAACACCTTCGTGTGCATGTGTGTGTGGTGTGTGTGTGTGTGTTGGGGTGAGAAAGGTTGACACAGTAACCCAGATTGGTGGTGGGCAGTTCAGTCCAGTATGACTCCGATATGTTAAGAAGCCTAACACCAACAGTCATGTCTTTTCCCTGAAATGTTACATTGATGAATCAGGTGGTAGTTAAGTGTTTTTTTGCATCTAGCATTTGTCCACCATAATCAAATAACAATATATATATTTTTTTTGGGGGGGGAGGATCTTTATTTAGATAGGACAGTGAAGAGTGGGACAGGAAGTGAGTGGGAGAGCGAGATGGGGGAGGGAGGATCGGGAAATGTCCCGGGTCGGGAATGGAACCCAGGTCGCCCGCACAGAAGTCCAGCGCCCAGCTAACTAAGCCACGGCTGGGCCAAATAACCACATTTTTTAACCAATGTCACTGTATGAAGTCTCTCTCTCTCTCTCTCTCTCTCTCTCTCTCTCCCCCATACTTTCTGTCTATCTATCTCTCCTGTGCAATGTGCAATGTTTTTATGTGTACTTTTTATGTTTTTATGTGTACTTTTTTTTTAGAGTGTGAGTTTTTTTAATGGAGTGAGTATATATTCTACTCTACTCTATGTCTCCTTTCCTAAGCTGTGTTACTGTATGTGATGTCTTGTCTAGATGGACCGTACGCGTATGGAGAAGCTGCTGGCGGAGATGCAGCGTAGAGAGGAGGTGCTGCAGGAGGAGAGGATGGAGAGGGAGAAGATCCAGGTGGAGCTCGGACGAGAGAAGGACTGCAACCGGGTACACACACACACACACACACACACACACACACACACACACACAGGCCCGCCAACAGGGGGGGAGACAAAGGGGTATGTTGTCCCGGGCCCAGGGAGATAGGGGGGGCAGAATTGGGTCCCCATTACATTGTATGTATTGGTTAGGCGGCCCGTTCAGATGCCTATGTCCTGGGCCCAGCAAAAGCTGTCAGCGACACACACAGCGGACTAAAGGGCTCTGCATACTTAACGTGCGCACTTTGGCGCATTTGGCGCAAGAACCATTACAGTATTTCTCAATTGGTTTTGTACATTTCTCGAATCTCTCTCGCAATTTGCAAAACATAATATTCATTCTCAAAACAGCTTTAACAAATGGCAAAACACGGTGGATAACCTGCAAAACTGAGTCTCTTGCTCAAAACCCTTATTTGTCTTTCAAAACCAAGTTTTTGTGTCAATGAACGTATGAGCGCCAGCAGAATGGTTAGTCATTGTGTCATAGTGCATCAATTTCTCATGTTGTCAATTGAATAGTACACTCTTGAGGATCTTTTCTGAAGCTAAATGTTGTTTAGATTGGATGGGAAATGTTGTAAATTCAGTTTTATATTACATTGATCAGATAAGATTGAGATAGTTTCATGCATTCAGTGACAAAGGTTTTTGAGTGATATGACAAAAGCAATTGATAATGTACGAAATCACTGAGAATTGTACACAGCCATGGCATGGTGGAGGGGAGCATTTGCTATATGCCGAAAACAATGAGAAACTGATTTGACCATGTGCACAGGTAACACCAGGAAGTCACAATTGAACAAAGACTTTTGAGAATCATTATTCTGTTGTGAGAAATGTACAAAACCAATTGAGAAAAACTGTAAAATGTTGCAGACCATTCATTAGTGATGGCAGTCTGGCACAAGCGCGCCGGAACGTGTTTCAAACCATCAACTGCGAAAACCATTAAACCACTGTCCCGAAGTTTGCTTCAGTACGGGAAAACCACGTGATTTATTACGTATGAAACAGTAAACTGGTTCAGTTTTCCAAAAGGAGCTGCAGTGTTTCGCGCTGCCACACGAACCAGCAGGCGTGCGCAAAACGGCAGAGCCGTCTGCCAGGTTGCAGTGAAGAGAATAGATATTTTATTGACTGTCATCAAGTCCCACTTGATAGACAAGTAGACAACATCATCATACGTTATGAACACAACAAGGAGAAGACATTAATGTTCAGCAACGCTTTATTCTGATCGCCCAAAAAATAGCCTCATAATAAATGAATAAATAAATAAATGTGGCATCATAGCCTTTGTAATGTTGTCTACCTCAACTGCCTCATCAGTAGCCCAAAATGTCAAATGTCTGGAAGTTAGTGTGCAAAAGTATGAGCTCAGTCCAATATTGGGAGTAATGTCGCAGATGATGAGGGCACAACATCTCATCTTATCGAATTGAGCCCGTTTAATTGCAAACATGGCTTTTCACCAGGAGAGGGCCCTGTTACTGAAGCTTCGAGTACTAACCCAATTTTTGAAGCAATGTGCCTAAATGGTTCAGAGCTTCAACAAAGCTTCATTGGCCCATCACTACCATTCATAGTCAAAAGCGCCATTTACAGGCTTTTGCTTGCATTTTCGGAAGTGTGCACTCTGCTGTTCATGAGAAAAACGGCAGAATTTATCGCAACTCGCAGCTGGCGTTCTACAGATGTATAAAAATAGAGAGCCAAACACGGCTTCTGTAGGGCTACTGAACGTCTGACTTATGACTTACCACAGTGAAACGTAGATTTTTGTTGTAGCCTACATTGCCAGATCATTCCAAGACCATGTGAGAGCATTGTTCTGGCTGCAGAATTTATAAATAGATCGCCAAACACAACGTGCTTCTGAACAAAGTAAACAATTGTTTCACTGAACAACATTTAAGGGAGAAGATAAATTAACTCTCTGAGACATTTTATTTTCCTCAAAATGATGCAGGGTCCATTCTGTAATACAGTAGCTGTAGCCATATCTCTTCGCAACTCCTGCTGCTGGTCGCTGGTGGCGCACGCCAACTTACCAAAATCTGGGGTGCACGACCTCGCGCCGCGGCAGCTTGCGGAGGGGCGTGTGACGTCATTTTGAGCGCACACCATCGTCGCGAGGGAGGTATGAATGAGGTTAGCGCCAGTAACGCTAAGTATGAATCCGCCTTAACAGGAGT
>NW_026944723.1:10000-11575 GCF_034702125.1 Engraulis encrasicolus
ATGGAAAATTGCCCAAATGTTCCTTGATTTCACTTATTCAAACTTCATTTCATTTATTTAAACTCGAAGAATCATTGAGGGCCCAGCCCTCATTTACAATGATGTCGAGTAAAACAAACAATTGCACATATAAAATCATATATAAACAACGAACATACACAATACACCATAAATCATATAAGAGATAAGAATTAAGACAAACTATGAATTAAAACTTATGAGTTAAAACAAGTGCAAGTATGTGATAAAAAACTTCCCAGTGTAACTTTAAAATGTTCTAATGGCACAAAGGCTTGAAGACCCATCCTTAGTTGTAAGATATTCCAAACTGAAGGTCCACAGACACTAAAAGCTGTTTTACCCAGTTCTGTGCGGGCATAAGGGACCTCCAGTAAAAAATTGCTGCTGCGGGTTTGGTATGGGTTGGAGTGCCAAACTAAAAGAGATGAAATATAAAATGGGAGTTTGCCAGTGAGGGCCTTATAAATAAAAATAAAATAATGCATGTCCCTTCTGTGAGAAAGTGGAGCCCACCCAACTTTATCATATAACAGGCAATGATGTGTAACTATATGGATCCCCAGTAATAAAACGAAGAGCTGAATGATAGACAGTGTCAAGTGCCTTCAGATTAGAGAGTGGTGCAATGTCTGTAAATAATATCACCATAGTCAAGGGAAGACAGAAAAGTAGCTTCAATTAACTTTTTTCTGCAGACAACAGGAAAGTGATATTTATTTTCTGTGCAGGAAAGATAGCTTTTGTCTGAGCGTAGTGACAAGACAGTCAGTATGTTTCTTGAATGTGAACTTGTCATCTAGCCAGATTCCCAGGTACTTATAATGTGATACTCTCTCAATAAACAGACCCATCTAAAGTAGATTTATTAAAATCATTTTTCATGCCATGCTTAGATCGAGTAAAGACCATACATTTAGTCTTGCTTACATTAAGTAGAAGCTTAAGACTAATGAAGGCATTTTGTAGGATATTAAAAGGACTGCTGCAATTTCTCCAAGGCTAGCTGTACAGAATCCGCAACACAATACAAAAATTGTATCATCTGCATATAGATGAATAGAGCAGTTGGAAAGGAGAGAAAGTATGCTATTTATGTACATGGTGAAGAGTACCCGGACCTAATACTGAACCTTGTGGGACCCCCTTGGTTATTAGCAGGGGGTCAGATTGAGTATTACCCAATTTTACAGTATGGTGTCTGTTTGAAAGGTAGCTCTGGAACCATTTACAGGCACTTGCATTAAAACCAATACCAGGCAGAATTTGTAGAAGCAGAGAATGGTCCACGATGTCAAAATGCTTTGGATAAGTCCACAAAGATGGCAGCACAATGTTTTTTCTTGTCAAGAGAAGTGATAATATCATCCATAACTTTTAGTAGCAGCAGTAACTGTACTATGTTTAGGCCTAAAGCCTGATTGGAGAGGGCTCAAAATATTATTGGTATTTAGAAATTCTTTGAGCTGATCATTTACCAACTTCTCTAGTATTTTTGAGAGACCACGGTAGCTTGGATATTGGTCGATAGTTGGTTAGGGTCAGTCTTATCACCCC
>NW_026944724.1:2500-45000 GCF_034702125.1 Engraulis encrasicolus
GGGCCAAATGCTATCTGTGACAATCTGTGGTGAACAAAAACAATATTAGCCTGTTTATAACCATTTCAAACACATTTTAATGCAAATGTCCTTGTTAAGGTCATCCTTAAGTTCATTTTTAAATTCATTGCTGAATATAGTGCAGCAACTGAAAGATGAGATGGTGAGTAGACAAACGATTACAACCAAAAGTGGTTTTTACAGAAATAATAGGCTATTTTTAGTTAGTCATGGTAAAAAAAAATAATAATAAAAAACATTGTGTGTGCGTGCGTGGTCAGTCAGTGTTGAGAGAGAGAGAGGGAGGGAGGTAGGAGAGAGAGTTCAGCATCCATAACACACAAGTGCACAGTGCACACCACACAACGAAATTGCATTTAACCACACGCGTGCACAGAAGCAGCCCCAAGGGCACCTGAAAGGGAGCAGGGCGACAGGAGAGTAGGTCTCCCTTGGGGCTGACTTCACTTAAGTTAGGCCTACTTCTTGTCAAGGCATCAGAGGCAATAGCCTACCGCTGAGCTAAACAGCCAGCCAGATAGCCCCCAGCGCTACCTATAGCTATGAGATAAACCAATATTTCGTGGCTTCTGGTACAGAAGTGTTAATGACTGTCTGTTGGACGGCAACAGAACAATGTCATTCTAGAATTTATGAATTGCATTGCCCTTTAGTTTCGGAACGCACGTTGTTTACAACGCAGTGGCGCGATAGGCCTAAAGTAGAGGAAAAGGGATAACTTACTGAAAGAAAAGAAACTTAGGCGGGTGCGTGTCTTGTGTGTTCAGACCCGGTCGGCGCATCTGGTTCCCCCCATTAAACTTGTTTTCCCCTCCGTGGGCTGTTCCCATGGTAGGCTATGGCTAATCAAACTATTCTAACACCGCATGCCCCAGCCCCGCGGTTGAAGCGTCGGGAGGGTGAAGAAAGCGGTTTAGCATGGGACCCACTCACTGCATAGCCCGCCTAACGGTAGGGACACATAGGAGGCGAAGCAAGGCGAAGCGAAGAGAGGCGAAATTCAACCGTCATCAGGTCGTCGCGGCGAATCAAATGGAATGGAACAGTATATTGTTGATTTGATTGGGCCGTGGCAGGCGAATTCGCTCCTCATTTGCATAACATTAAACTTTCTTTAATAATTTCGCTTCGCTTCGCTCCTGTTCGCTTGCTGTCGCTTGCCTTCGCCTGTCTCATAGGAATGAATGGCAAAGTTCGCAAATTCGCGTGTATGTGTCCCTACCGTAAGCCATTTTCATGTGCTTCCCTTTCGCTTTTCGCTGCAACAGACCGTTCTCCTTTGATAGCAGCGCTACATGAGCCCTTCTATTCACCGATTGTGGTCATTTTTTATCCCGTCAATGCCATGCTAGTACAAACCGTACACACAGGCAGTGTGTGTGGTTGTTCATGCGCATGCGTGAGACAATGTGGGGGAGAACCGGCCTTAATTTTCGTAGTTTCAAAAGGCCACGAATTTCAACTGAAATAATGACAAATAGTCATAAAAACAACCGAAGCTTGTGGTTATTACAAATATGTTGCGACATTAGTTAGGCTTACTAAAAACCTCCATAATTAAGCCCTTAAGGGCTTTATAGCTTGTTTGCAACAAAGAGAAATGGCCCAGGCCACGAGGTCCAAACAGGCCTCATGTCTCCACCGAATAGTTCTGTTAGTTATTCGATAAAACAACTGATCATGTCAAGTGTGTCAAATGGATATGCCCTGAAGTAATAACACACATGCACACGTCTAGTTATTGTTATAGGCTATTAACTTACGTTAAAAAAAAAACAACTACGACATGGTAATGCTCTTTGTTCAACCAAAGGGTCTGGAGTTGCACCCGAAATGAGCAAACAGTTACAAAATAATCGTAAACCTACATACCGTGCAAAGGGATGAAGAGAATAAAGATTCACTGTATTCCTCAAATTCTCCAATGCCAATATTCCGATGGTCAAAACACAGCGTTCAAGATTAAAAAGAAAGAGCTCCGTCCAACCACACTATTTCAACCAAGTGACGAGGGACACACTTTACCTTAGTTTAAAGGTAGTTGATGATGTCACCCGGGCATCAGTTGCACCCAAGGAGGTCTACCCCTCCCCTCCCCCCGAATAAAAATCTGAAAGCTAGGCAACATAGACTAGGAACCTAGGTTACCATTTACATGCCTAGCTAAGTAGGCTACACATTCAAAATGTGCATTCATAAATGTTAATTTTCCATGTAGCGCATAGGTGAGATGGGTTCCACGAGACTGATGTCTTGTATTGCATGGCCCTTGTATGCTATCAGCCTACAGGCGGTCAAATATAACCTTACCTTTTCGTTGTCTTGACCGCAGAAATCCCAACCTTTCACTTAATTCACGCGTTTTCACAATCGTTGTCCACATTCCCGTTAAACCATAGCCTATCATAGCTAATCAAGAAAGGCATATCGTGCTGCCGTTTCTGTTCAACAGACTTTTGTGTGCTTCGTGTAATCTGCATAGGCTATTATTAATTCGTTTCTTCATTATGTCCCCAAAGTTCTACTCCATTATTTGTCCACATCTAACACACAGACGTTTCTTGAAAACTTTGACTGCCGTAGCCTACAGATGTCTTCGAGATTCTTAAGCAACTGGCTTGAGTCAAAAATGTAAACATCAAGTCTGCCTGCGCTACTTCCTGAATCCAATTTTAACGTAAGGTGTCAGATGGAGTTATGAATAATCAACTTATCTGTCAATCAGGCGCGCTATTGGTAGAAGCATAACCATAATGTGCTTCAAAAACTGGCGGGGCATCGGCGGAAAGCCAGTTAAAAAATAGGCCGCTGTTTAACCAGTTTTATCAGAAACGCTGGTAGCAGACAACACAGACAGCTGAATCATGATAACAGGATTCGGTTGTCGCATGTATCGCTTTTAAGCCGTGCTTCACATTAAGGACCGCCTCACAAAAAGTCAAGATAAACGTGTTAAGTAAACATAAGAGAGCTAAAGTAGGCTAGTCCTAATTATTGTGCATTCTAGAAACCCTTCATGTTCAATTAAAATATGGCAGTTTCCAGTAGCAGATAGTCCAGTAACCTAAATAAAAATGCAAAAGCAAAGAAGTTCACAGCCCTGGGGTTAAGATAGCTGAGGTGGGGTGTAGGTTTTGTCCTCTGTTGGGCAATCCAACAGTCTAATAACCAATGACAATCTCTTTCATTGTATATTTCTGTGTGGTGTAGGCCTTGGCCTTCGTGATAAATATTGATGCTTCAAGTTTAGTGTATTACAACATTAATGTAGGCTATATGTTTTCATGCACTGATTAGGCTAAATTCGGTAAGAAATACATAGGCCTAGGCCTACTACTTCAGCCTATTTTCAGACCTTGTAGAAATGACATGTTCTCCTTATTTTGCTAAGTGTAGCGCTTCCCATTGGCAGATTTGAAAGAAATTTGATGCTTGTCTTCTGGCTGTTCTGGAAATTATGTGTAATAACACATTTTATTGTGATCCAAATTGGCATTGTCAAGATATGAGATAACTTCCTGTTTGGATGGTGTGTTTGTCTTTGTTGTCAATTTTGATTGGCTGCTGTGCGCCGATGCTTTCAGCTATTGCTCTATAAATTTCTGCATATGTGCAGCATAGTCCACTGGTGCTCTGATAAAAATTGTTGGACAAGCAGAGAAAAATTGTGGGCGGAGCATCAAATGTATTGATTTTTGAATATGTCAAAATGGCGGGAAGTTCATGATGGTAAATATGACATCATAGTATGCGTTGGATTCGGCTTGACCCAAGGATTTCAGCAATACGAAGCGTTTGATGAATTGAGGTCAATACCGGCCAATATGGTCAAAAACACATTTTTGCTTATTGTAGCGCCCCCTAGTGGCGTATTTACACGAAAATTGTTATGTTTCCTCTGGGGATAGTCTTGATGATGTATATAATGTTGGGTTGTGATACAAGTAGCCGTTGCCGAGATATGAGCTCACTTCCTGTTTGGCGTCTTTGCCACCAAATTTGATTGGCTCCTGTTTGAAGACGGTTTGATCAATCGTTCCAGGACTTTTAGGGTAGATATATCTCCGTCTGAAGATGCCCTCATCAAATTTTCATGACAATAGGTCAAAAAGTGTGGGCGGGGCGTCTTTTTTATTGTATTTTACAAAATTCAAAATGGCGGAAAAACTTTCCAGGCGGAAAATGACGTCATAGAGTGCATTGGATTCGGCTCGGCCCAAGGATTCCAGGGATACCAAGCTTTTGAAATTCCGACCAACGGTTCAAAAGTTACAGCATGTAATGTACTTGCAACTTTGACCTGCTGGTGGCGCTACAGAGTTCGAGGTACCCCAGTGAAAAATACAAAACCAAATCGGCACACCGAGCCGAACGTTTCGGTCTTTGAACGGATTTTCTATCTTGAGCGGTTCTTCAAAACGAATGGATCGTAGAGAAAAGGAGAAAATTAATAAAAATAAGAAAGAATAAACGGGGGAATAACAATAGTATGCTTGCCGCATGGCAAGCATACTAATAATGGATCGTAGAGAAAAGGAGAAAATTAATAAAAATAAGAAAGAATAAACGGGGGAATAACAATAGTATGCTTGCCGCATGGCAAGCATACTAATAAAAAGAAACGGGGGAATAACAATAGTATGCTTGCCGCATGGCAAGCATACTAACTAGATTGCATTTCCTCACAGAAAATGCTGGAGTATGCTTGCCCTCCATGCATTCGCTGCCCCTCATGCATGCGTTGCCCTTCATGCATGTTGCCCTTCGTGGAGGTTGCCCTTCATGCATTGCTCTTCATCCATGTTCAGCACACACACACACACACACACACACACACACACACACACACACACACACACACACACACACACACACACACACACACACACACACACACACACACACACACAATCTAACACACGCAATCTAACACAAACACCCCATAAGAGTCAAAAAGTCAAAAACATGTTTTTTTGGTGTACCACCCCCTGGACACCATATTGTACACTTGCATATCTTTGTTGTGCACCCTTTGGGCTAAGGTAATAGCATCAAATAGCTTTGAATTACTTGGCTGAAGTTCCTGGGCCAATACATTGAGGCCATTGGCCCATAGTGTAAATGGGGCTGATATTGACCTAAAACAATTTTGCTAATTGTGGCGCCCCCCAGGGGCCAATTTTCACAAAAAATGGTATGTAGCCTTTGTCTATAGTGAAGATAATGTCTACTCATTTTTGTTGTGATACGAGTAGCCGTTGCTGAGATATGAGCTCACTTCCTGTTTAACGTCTTCGCAGCCAAATTTGATTGGCTCCTGTTCAAAGACGGTTCAAGAAATCAGTTTGTAACTTTCAGGGTAGCTGTATCTCAGTCTGAACATGATCTGATAACATTTTCGGGACACTCTCAAAAAAAATGTGGGAGGGGCGTCATTTTTATTGATTTTTACAACATTCAAATTGCAGGAAAACTTTCCGAGGTCCAAAATTTTGTCAAAGGGTGCGTTGGATTCGGCTTGGTCCAAGGATAATGTGAATACCATTTTGGTTGTAATACATATGGGCGTTTCCGAAATATGAGCTAACTTCCTGTTTTGCCTCTTCAATATGGCCAAAACACAGTTTCGTCAATTGTGGCGCCCCCCAGTGGCCAATTATCCTCCAGTTTGTCATTTCACCTCTAGGGGTGATGTCGATCATGTGTATCAAATTAAGTTGTGATCTGACATGTTGTTACCGAGATATGAGCTAACTTCCTGTTTGGCGACTTCAACATGAGGTGTAAACACATTTTCACTAATTGTGGCGCCCCCCATGTTCCAATTTTCACGAAAATTGGTATGTAGTCCCTGGCTATAGTGAGGATAATGTGTAGTGATTTTTGTTGTGATACGAGTAGGCGTTGCCGAGATATGAGCTCACTTCCTGTTTGGCGTCCTCGCCGGCAAATTCGATTGGTTCCTGTTCGAAGACGGTTAAATCAATCGCTCCGCAACTTTTAGAGTAGATGTATCTGATTCAGAACATGCTCTGTGTAAATTTTCGGGACAATCCGCCATAAATTGTGGGCGGGGCGCCATTTTTATTGATTTTTACAAAATTCAAAATGGCGGGAAAACTATCCAGGCGGAAAATGACGTCATAGGGTGCGTTGGATTCGTCTCAGTCCAAGGATTCCAGGGATGCCAAGTTTTTGAAAATTGGACCTACGGTTCAAAAGTTACCGTTTTCCTGTTGGTGGCGCTAGAGAGTTCGAGGCACCCCCGTGAAAAATACAAAACCTGTGCGTCTGACCGAGCCGAACGTTTCGGTCTTTGAACGGATTTGCTATCTTAATCGGTTCTTCAAAACGAATGGATTGTAGAGGAAAGAAGAAAATTAATAAGCCGTAAACGGTACAATAACAATAGTATGCTTGCCGCTGGCAAGCATACTAATAAGAAAAACATTAACTGTGACCAAAATCTTGTAGTCATCACTGTTTACTAACATCCTTGGTGGGCACATCATAAGGTCCTGGAGGGCTACCTGCCGCCCGCGGGCACAACGTTGGTGATGCCTGCACTACAGTATTTGACCGTATATGACCGAGTCATCCCCATGGAGGCCCAGGTTCGAATCCCCACCTGATTCAATCCCCCCCCCCCCCGGGGAAGCTGACATCGGGGGGACAAAGGGGCCGGTTGTCCTGGGCCCAGGGGGGGGGGGGGGGCGCGAAATGCATTACATTGTATGTATTCAGGTGGCTTTGCCCTGGGTCCTACCCCACCCCCAGGGCCGGATTAAGATAGCCCGGGGCCCCTAGGCTACAGGTTGTTGTGGGGCCCCCGGGAAGGCTGTAGGCTGCAGCCATATCTAGCCTGTGGGGGCCCTAGGCTGCAGCCATATCTAGCCTGTGGTGGGGGCCCTAGGCTGCAGCCATATCTAGCCTGTGGGGGCCCTAGGCTGCAGCCATATCTAGCCTGTGGTGGGGGCCCTAGGCTGCAGCCATATCTAGCCTATGGGGGCCCTAGGCTGCAGCCATATCTAGCCTGTGGGGGCCCTAGGCTGCAGCCATATCTAGCCTGTGGGGGCCCTAGGCTGTAGCCATATCTAGCCTGTGGGGGCCCTAGGCTGCAGCCATATCTAGCCTGTGGGGCCCCTAGGCTGCAGCCATATCTAGCCTGTGGGGGCCCTAGGCTGCAGCCATATCTAGCCTGTGGTGGGGGCCCTAGGCTGCAGCCATATCTAGCCTGTGGGGGCCCTAGGCTGCAGCCATATCTAGCCTGTGGTGGGGGCCCTAGGCTGCAGCCATATCTAGCCTGTGGGGGCCCTAGGCTGCAGCCTTATCTAGCCTGTGCATTAATCAGGCCCTGCCCACCCCTGTTTCCAGTCACTACTACCTTTCATAAAAACAGTGAAATAAAATGACTTTACTTCACTTCATAAAAAAGCAACATTTCCAGTCACAACCTTCAGTGTGCATGAATCATCATAACATCATAAAACAACAGCATGTGTTTTTTAATATATGGCACAATATCACAGCTATACAGTTGACTCAAAGTGTTGTCATATACACACACACATTCTCATATTCACACAGCAGCTCTGAAGGAAGGCATCAATGGGCGACAGGGCATTTACTGTTGTTGGCCCAACACTTTGGAATTCCCCAGGCTACAGGTTGCTGTATGACCCCCTTCCAAAGGCAGATATGGTGACATTACATAGACGGTGACAAAGGTTGCCAGGTGAGGATGATGATTTCCAGCCCAAAGAAGCACCAAATCCCGCCCAATTCTATTGATTTATATGGCAAAAATTGGGCGTGTTTTTCTGCTAAATGCCATGTTTACCCGCACAAGGCCATCCTAAGCGTACCCCCGCGTACCGCGCCCACTACATCCCTGCAACCCACTAACATCAAATACAAGAATCACACCTGAGAGTTTGGCTTTTCTTCAAAATAATCACCCTGAGAGCGTGGCTTTTCTTCAAAATAATCACCCTGAGAGCGTGGCTTTTCTTCAAAATAATCACCCTGAGAGTGTGGTGTGGCTTTTCTTCAAAATAATCACCCTGAGAGTGTAGTGGGGCTTTTCTTCAAAATAATCACCCTGAGAGCGTGGCTTTTCTTCAAAATAATCACCCTGAGAGTGTGGTGTGGCTTTTCTTCAAAATAATCACCCTGAGAGTGTGGTGTGGCTTTTCTTCAAAATAATCACCCTGAGAGCGTGGCTTTTCTTCAAAATAATCACCCTGAGAGTGTAGTGTGGCTTTTCTTCAAAATAATCACCCTGAGAGTGTAGTGGGGCTTTTCTTCAAAATAATCACCCTGAGAGCGTGGCTTTTCTTCAAAATAATCACCCTGAGAGTGTAGTGTGGCTTTTCTTCAAAATAATCACCCTGAGAGTGTAGTGGGGCTTTTCTTCAAAATAATCACGCTGAGAGTGTGGTGTGGCTTTTCTTCAAAATAATCACCCTGAGAGTGTGGTGTGGCTTTTCTTCAAAATAATCACCCTGAGAGTGTAGTGTGGCTTTTCTTCAAAATAATCACCCTGAGAGTGTAGTGTGGCTTTTCTTCAAAATAATCACCCTGAGAGTGTAGTGGGGCTTTTCTTCAAAATAATCACCCTGAGAGTGTAGTGTGGCTTTTCTTCAAAATAATCACCCTGAGAGTGTAGTGGGGCTTTTCTTCAAAATAATCACCCTGAGAGCGTGGCTTTTCTTCAAAATAATCACCCTGAGAGTGTGGTGTGGCTTTTCTTCAAAATAATCACCCTGAGAGTGTGGTGTGGCTTTTCTTCAAAATAATCACCCTGAGAGTGTAGTGGGGCTTTTCTTCAAAATAATCACGCTGAGGTTACATTTCCATTCCCTGTAGTGTGATTCTACTAGACATACAGGGGGAAGACAAAATAATTGAGACACCTGTCATTTTAGTGTAATTTAGATCCTCCTGCGTCCACAGTTACTCCTGTTGGATGTGGTTCATCTTGGTGGTATGCAGACATTACCTTGGATACTGTGGCTCTTGATACATCACAAAGACTTGCTGTCTCGGTCAAAAATGCAACAGTTACACAGAATTTCTCCTTTTTAACTCTGACATGTCACCCATCATGTTGTGTGCGTTGCAAAGGCATGAATATACAGTATATACAGGGGGTGGACAAAATAACTGAGACACCTGTCATTTTAGTATCATTTAGTTCCTCTTGTGTCCACAGTTAATCCTGCTGGATGTGGTTCATCCTCCTTGGTGGTATGCAGACATCACCTTGGATACTGTGGCTCTTGATCAGTGTTGGGAATAACGGCGTTTAAATAAACGGCGTTACTAACGCCGTTACATTTTTCAGTAACGGGTAATCTAACTAATTATTCTTACTGTCAGTATAACGGCGTTACAATTTCATACACTCCGTTACTGCACGTTACTGTTTTAGGGTAGCTATGCGTCGTCACCGTGCGTTCTATTACCAAACCTCTCCATACGGTCATATGGCCACGTTCGCCGCTGCCATTCACCCAGTAGAAGTCAGAAAGAGGGACAGAATGAGTGCGTGTGTGCTGCTTGGTGAACAGTGTTTGTCTGATCCCAGGATTATTGCGTTTGCGTCCGGATAGGTGGCTATCCGCATCACCGGGGCTGAATGGAGGGAGCGCAAGCTAACATTACCAGACCCACTTCTCTCACCCCTAATTCCTCCACCAATACCTGTATGGACACTACGACTGCATTCGCCACTACCACCGACTCACTTGAGATAGGATAAAGTCACCGAGTGAGTTTAAATGTGTGTGTGTGCTTAGAGAACATCCTTGCTTCGCATGTCGGCATCACTGCCTTCGGAAGTTTCGCCGCGGTAAACAAAGAGTGCTCGTCCGATCATTATCCTCCTCGTGAGATAAAAACGGTCCTTCAGAGTCAGAATAGGTAAATAACATGCTCAGAACTTCATCATGATTCAACTTCTCACTAACCACGATGAAATAGCTCGCTGATAGTTCGCTGATAACAACACAAACTCAACTCGCACGCTTCGAGACAAAGACGCAAAGTGGCTACTTCCGCATTTTGTGGTCGCGTCACAGGTCGCGTCTTTTACTGCTTCACGACTCTGTGAACTACAAAATGACGTAATCGTAGTCTTGTTTGAAAGGGTAGCATTTAGTAATAATTAAAATGTAAATACTACATTTAGTAGTAATTTAAAGTTGGATTTAACATGCACATTTTCAGTTGAATTTAAATAAGACTATTAAAATGTGTTATTTTCTTTTATTTAAAAAAATATATATTGTCCATCCAGTGGCTTTGGTTTATTATGTTGCAATAAATTGTTTGTAACGTCACTTGTCTTTACCGTCCTTCTCTATGTGGTTTATGAAACATGGTCGGGGGGGCGAGTAACGCAATAGTTACTTTTACTGGTAACTAGTTACTTTGATACCGGAGTAACCCAGGAAGTAACTCAGTTACTTTTTTGGAGAAGTAACTAGTAACTAGTAACTAGTTACTTTTTCAAAGTAACTTGCCCAACACTGCTCTTGATACATCACAAAGACTTGCTGTCTCGGTCAAAGATGCAACAGCTAAACACGTACTAAAAATGTCTATATTTTTTAACTCTGACAAGTCACCCATAATGTTGTGTGCATTGCGAAATTTTGAGTAAAACTGTGCTCTTACCCTGCTAATTGAACCTTCACACTTCACTCTACTGGTGCAATGTGCCATTAATGAAGATTGGCCAACAGGCTGGACCACTTGACCCATAAAACTTCCCACACTAAAATGACAGGTGTCTCAGTTATTTTGTCCAACCCCTGTACATTCAAGACTGCCTAAACCAGGGATGGGCAACTTTCTTGATAAAGAGGGCCAACATTTTTCAACGCCACCATCAGGACACACTTCAACTACAAAAGAAGCTACAAAATAATGAGCAACATTTTTTTTTCAGTTCAATATCCGCATATTGTAATAGGTTTCAGGGGGATAAAACGAGGCCATTTTTGTAGTTCAAAAGCCACATCTTACAAAGGGGTTTCAATGGGAGTAAAGACTACACACTAGGCTAACCCGTAGATGCCATTTTTGTAGTTCAATAGCCACATCTTACAAAGGGGTTTCAATGGGAGAAAAGACTACAAATGGGCCATTTTCTTGTAGTTCCTACCTCTGATGACGTAGTCCCTGGATGACCCATTCACCCAGTCCCAGTACAGGCTCTCTGGTGTGGTAGGGTACTCCGATGACCACTGGACTATAAAGCCCTGCACCCCCTCCACCTCCTCGGGACCTCCACCCAGGCCAAGGCTCCAGCGCAGCCCCAGTTGGTGATCCCCGAGTGGGGTGAAGTGCAGGGAGGACAGGGGCGGTCCTCTGGAGCCTGGAGGTTGGAGGGTTTACAGGAAATGGTAGTGTGATGAATAGGGCTGGGTAAAATAATCGAGTTAATCGATCGAATCGAATCGAATTGAAATTCACATAATCGATTCACAGGGCACAAAATCGATTATTTGATTCTTTTTCTTTTTGTTCTTTTTGTTTAATTTAGGTCTATGGAAAATACTCACTAGGTATTAGTCAATTAGGCCTAGGCCTTCTTATTACAAATTAGCAATGTGTTAACACTGTCAAGCCACAGCCCTTTGACATTTTTATCTAAAAATAGGCAACAGCATCTTTTGGGGGAAATCCTGGCACCAAGAAGGGAACGGATTGAATCGATTCAGAATGAATCCAATCGAGTCGAATTGAATCGTGATTAATCGATTCAAAGCCCTAAGAATCGAAATCGAATCCATACAGGAACATGGCTGCGATACCCAGCCCTAGTGATGAAGCGGTCTGCACACTGTGTATTAACTCCAAAAATACTTTATTTCATTTAAACACATGTATATATGTACATATATATATATAAAGGACTAAGGAAGATCCCTCTGTTGGATCAAAACGTTGCCGTGTGTTTAAATGAAATAAATATTATTGTTAATACCCAGTGTGCGGACCGCTTCATCAGACTACCTACTACCTTTGTCTGGCACCTGGACAACTACCTGTGGATGTGCGCACCCTACCTCCAAACACAACGTTTCGATCCAACACAGGGATCTTCCTCAGGCAATGAGAACAATGGTCTGAGTTGACTTATATCACATGACCTACAGGTACTGTAGGCTACCTGGCAGAAAGGTGAGCGCACCCGAACTTTCTCTTTACAGGAAATGGTCCCTTTCAAAGTGGGGCGGAAGCCCCCCTAGGGGGGCGCGGAGGTATTGGAGGGGGGGGCGCGTGAAGTCAGAAGGTTTTTCTTTTTTAATACTTTTCTGCTTTGCCATTAAGTCAACACATTCACTTTACAATCACAATATATTCATTAATTTATTCAC
The DNA here is from genome assembly GCF_034702125.1 of Engraulis encrasicolus. Taxonomy (NCBI): domain Eukaryota; kingdom Metazoa; phylum Chordata; class Actinopteri; order Clupeiformes; family Engraulidae; genus Engraulis; species Engraulis encrasicolus. Next base: position 14,911 of record NW_026944724.1, read on the forward strand.
TAATATTTACAGAACATCATAGGCATATACGTGTATATTAGGCTCTAATAAACTTTACGAAGGCCTATTTATTTGTATTTTCGTAACCATTTTGCTCGAGGGGGGCGCAGACAGACACCCTTCCTCTGAAGGGGGGAATGGCAGGAAAAGTTTGAGAAACACTGCCTTAACACATTGCGTGCCAACCTTTTGTTTGGAATGATATCGGTTGAATCCCAAACCAGTTTTTTGTAGACTACAGGTATGGCTGGGATTCAAGCGCTAACATTTCCAAGCAAAGGCTGGTAGGCTAATGTGTTAAGGGACCAGTGGTTCCCAACGTGGGGGTCAGGACCCCTAGGTGGTCGCAGAGGTACTGAAGGGGGGTCGCGGAGGTACTGAAGGGGTGGTCGCGGAGCTACTGAAGGGGGGTCGCGGAGGTTCTGAAGGGGGGTCGTGGAGGTAGTGAAGGGGGGTCAGGGAGGTACTGAAGGGGGGTCGCGGTCAAAAGGGACATTGCATAAAAAAATCCACAGGCTAACAGCTAACAGCTAATAGATGTACAAACAACAGGGTAGTTCCTCGCGCTTCTGCTTTATCATCTGGTGCATCGACGGGAGAGAGGCAGGAAATCTTCACTTGAAGTACAACACCGGAGCAGCACAGATGTAATTCTTTGTGTTTTTTATTCAAGTGCGCAACATGACTAACGTTTCGATGGTTAGACTATCTTCTTATGGACTCTGAATGAAGATGAAGATGGTCTAACCATCGAAACGTTAGTCATGTTGCGCACTTGAATTAAAAAAAAACACAAAGAATTACATCTGTGCTGCTCCGGTGTTGTTCCTTCTTGAATTACATCTGTGCTGCTCCGGTGTTGTTCCTTCAAGCTAATAGATGTATTAGCTGTCCTTTGGATTCCTAGCAATATTAGCAGACAAACTAATTATGAAAGAAACTAGCGACAGGCCTATTGATGGCCTATTGGTGGCCTATTGATGGCCTATTGATGGCCTATTGGTGGACTATTGATGGCCTATTGGTGGCCTATTGATGGCCTATTGGTGGCCTATTGATGGCCTATTGATGGCCTATTGATGGACTATTGGTGGCCTATTGATGGCCTATTGATGGCCTATTGGTGGCCTATTGATTGTCTATTGATGGCCTATAGGTGGACTATTGGTGGCCGATTGGTGTCCTATTGATGGCCTATTGATGGCCTATTGTTGGCCTATTGATGGCCTATTGGTGGCCTATTGATGGCCTATTGGTGGCCTATTGATGGCCTATTGGTGGCCTATAACAATTGATGGCCTAATTATGAAAAAAAACTAGCAATAAAAAACTAGCAATAGAAGCTGTCTCTCTCACCTTCTGATCCCACGATGACATATCCACTTGGTGACGCCCCGGCCGAGTTGGAAGCTCGTACGGAGCACACACATTCACCCGGGCGGCCGCCGAGTGTGTTTGCGGAGGGTAAGGACATCGGGCAAGACAGCTGTAGCTGTTGCCATGCCGACCCAAGACACCGTTGGCCCATCGCAGCACAACCGCTGAGGCGTCCTGTAGATGACAAAATAAGCTGTACTTCAAAATAACATTGTTTTGCCCTTAGCAACATGGCTGCCTCTGCCCAATGTTTTGCCCTTAGCAACATGGCTGCCTCCACCCATTGCTTTTTTAAGTTCACATGTTCACATGCCACCGACTGACCTAAGAGGTATAACATTTTATTTGCGACTGTTTATCTGCAAGAAACCTTATGACTTGTTTCTAAACTGTAGCCTCTTTGTGCAGAAGAGCTTGTAAGCATCAATCAATTAAATCAATGAATCAATCTTTGGCTTGGGCCCTCTCCTCTTCTCTCTCTATATGTTGCCCCTGGGCTCCATCATCAGAGAGCACAATGTTGATTTTCATAGCTATGCCGATGACACTCAACTATATATCTCTGTCGAGCCTAGCCAAACCACTGCCATTCATGCCTTGACTAAATGCATGTCTGCCATTACAGATTGGATGAACAGTAACTTCCTAAAATTAAATGAAGATAAAACTGAAGTGTTGCTCATTGGGCCTAAGAAAAAACGTGCAAAACTCCACTCAAGCCTAGGTGACCTAAGCATACACATTAAAGATAAGGTTACTAGCCTAGGTGTGGTCATAGACTCGGATTTGAGCTTTGAGCCTCACATCAACAAGATAACAAAATCTGCTTTTTTCCATCTTAGAAATGTCAACAAAGTGCGCGGCTTGGCCCCCCGACAAGACGCTGAGAAACTTATTCATGCCTTTGTCACCAGTAGGATAGACTACTGCAATGCTCTTTTCTCTGGTCTCCCAAAAAAATTAATTGACAAATTGCAACTCATTCAAAATTCTGCGGCAAGAATCCTAACAAGAACCAGAATGAGAGAGCACATCTCTCCTGTCTTGGCAGACCTGCACTGGTTACCTGTCTCATACAGAATCGACTTTAAGATTCTGCTCACAGTATTTAAAGCATTAAATGGACTTGCCCCTAGCTATATCTCAGACATGCTCTCTTTTTATGCCCCTGCTCGAGCTCTCAGGTCCACTGATGCCAAGCTGCTAAGGACCCCCACCCCCCCGCAGAAGAAGATTGGCGACGCCGCGTTTGCCTGCTATGCGCCCAAGAGATGGAACACCCTCCCCATCGAGATCCGATCAGCCACCTCCGTCGACTCCTTTAAGAAGCAGCTGAAGACCCACCTCTTCATCCTTGCCAACTCCTAACTGCCAAGACGTCATAGTGTCCCAGCCGCCGCAGCGCCCTTACTACTCGCAATCCAGCCCTGGCAGGGGGCTCCCCTAGGTGGCCGCTGGTCTCTGCCTGAGGTTTCTTCCTGACTACAGGGGGTCTTTTTTCTCAGACCTCACTGAGCTTTTTTTTCCCCCTCACAAACTATGAATCAAGCGAAAGGGAGTTTTTCCTCACCCCTGACGCCACCAGGGGCCGCACCTGAGCGCCCAATCTCTGTGTGACTATCTATGACTTATGATAGGCCCAGCCACTATGGACCTTACACATCTAAGAATCCTGGTCCTAACCTACGTTGACCTTATGACTCTACATTCTCTGTCTATCTCTTCTTCCTCTGCCTTCCTGCTTTTTCTGCCTCTCCTCTATACCTCTCCTTTTAAATCTATCTCTCCTCTCCTTTTAATTCTATCTCTAACAATGTTTTTTCCCATTTGTTAAGCACTTTGAGTTACATGCCTTGTATGACACAGTGCTATACAAATACAATTATTATTATTATTATTATTATTAATCTGACAAGACATCGTTAGCTGGTAACACACTGTTGGCCCATCGAAGCGCAACCATGACCAAAAAAATGGCATTTTGTATTACTGTTTTCTTGCGACTGTTTACGAGCAATAAGGCTACTTACTTACATATGACACTTTTTCTAAACTGGACTGCTGTACAAAGGTAAAGTGCATCGACTACATGTTTTGTAAAAAATGAGTTTAGACTGAAAATGGTCTTCATAACACCTCCTTTATCTTGTGACAAAGCCTTAGAGATATTGCTATGTCAAATTTGCAGTAACTACAATATCCAACCTAATACCAAGGCTTTGAAGGCTTTTTCTGTGTCAATGTTGGCACAGTGTCTCTTTGTGCAAATGAGCTTGTCAGCATTAACCAGTCAATCAATGGTAACGCCTTCTTTTATAGTCCCCTTATTAGGGCGCGATCACACAGACAGCGGATTTCTGCCTACAATCTGCGATGCGCGTCCAGCTGATTAATCAGAAGTGACCACACCAAGCGCGGATCCACTGCCCATTCGAATGCGGTGACTAGGCAACGTAACGACTCAACTGTCACTCGCAGCCTAATCGATGGTGTTGTGCCATTACATGCTGTGAAAACATAGGCCTACACAAAATGCTTTGTCCATTCATCTATGTAAAATGAATAGAAGACGAGCTCTTTTCTTGCTCTCCTAACGTTGGACAGTGAATCTGATATGAATGTTGATAACGGTCTCCTATCGAACATCTGGAAATCCGCCGCGGGTTTTCCGCCTTGAGTTGAACTTTTTTCAACTCGATCCGCCCGGCGCGGAGAGGCGGAGAATCCGCAACCCACCTTGCGCTGATATTAAACGCGTAATCCGCTCATTTTCATTGAAACAATAACACACATCCGCCTCCTACTGTAAAACCTGCGGTCTGTGTGATCGCACGCTTACTGTGTACTGTATAACAACAGGGTAACCGAGAAACGTCACCTGTTAGATACCGTGTAACTTCTCTCTGTTTCCCTGTTGTTACCCAAAAAATACACAGTAATTGCTGTACTGTAAAAGAAACCTTTACCTAAATGAACAACGATAATAATAATAAAAAAAATAATACAAAAAAAATGCTCACCATCACCCTCACCCTCACCATCAGCATCAGCATCAGCATCACCCTCACCATCACCCTCACCCTCACCATCAGCATCAGCATCAGCATCTTTGTTCTTGCTATGGTCCAGCTTGCTGCTGTGGAGATCCTGGCACGCCACACTGTAGTTCACTATGCGCCCATTAGGCCGTGATGGAGCCTGGCGAAATAATAATGATAATAATAATGACTTAGTGGTAACACTTTATTTTAGGGATACATCTATTAGCACTAATACATACAATATGCCTGTATAAGTAACTTGTAAGGCATGTACAAAGCAAAATCAAACATTTGTTAGGCATGTATTCGCAAATGTCTTATTCATGCACAATAAGGGATTTATTACCAATTTAACCTTAGTAAGGACCTAGTAGGCCTTAGCATTTGCTTAGTACATGCCTTATAAGTTACTTATGCAGGCATTAACATTGTATGTATTAGTGCTAATAGATGTATCCCTAAAATAAAGTGTTACCGACTTGTTTTAAAATATAGTGCCTTTCAAGTCACCCAAGGACGCTTTACAAAATAATAGGGAATAGAGGAGTGGGTAGAAGTGGAGGTGGGGGGGGGTTTAAGGACCACAGGCCTCAGTGAATAAATAGGATCTCATGTGCTTTTTGAATGTAGCCAGTGTGGGGGCTTGGTACTTTCATTGATTGCTATGAAGTATTACTTCTCATTACATTCTCAGTATGTCATTGTAGCCTATTCACTTGCTGAAAATGCCCAACTACATCATGACATTACTGAGAGCCATAGTGCTGCGCTAAGGGGTTAATAGTGCAGTTTATTTCCAAAACATGATCTTCATGAACAATGTGTGTGTGTGTGTGAGAGAGAGAGAGTGCGAGCACATGTATGCGTGCGTGTGTGTGTGTGTGTGTGTGTGTGCGTTTTCACCTTCCACAGTAGAGTAACACGCTCCGCCTCCATGAAGCTCCAGACCAGAGGAGAAGTGGACGGAACTAAAGACAGAAAGAGAGAGAGAGATGGAGGGAGGAGAGAGAGAGAGAGAGAGACGGAGTGAGAGAGGAGAGAGAGAGAGATAAAGAGATGGAGATGGTGATGGAGAGAGAGATGGAGATGGAGAGAAAGAGATGAAGAGAGAGAAAAGGAGAGAGGAGAGATAGAGAGATGGAGAGAGAGAGAGAGAGATGGAGGGAGGAGAGAGATGGAGAGGGAGCGAGATTGAGAGAGAAAGACAGAGAGAGAGAGAGAGAGAGAGAGAGAGAGAGAGAGAGAGAGAGAGAGATAGAGAGAGAGGGATGGAGAGAGAGATGGAGAGAGAGAGAGAGAGGAGGAGAGAGATGGAGAGATGGAAGACGTGTGAGAGAGACACAGAGATGGAGGGAGAGAGAGAGAAAGAAAGAGTGAGAGATGGAGATGGAGAGAGAGAAAGGGAGAGAGAGAGGAGGAGAGATGTAGAGAGAGAGAGATGGAGAGAGAGAGAGAGAGATGGAGAGAGAGAGAGATGGAGAGAGAGAGAAGGAGGGAGGAGAGAGATGGAGGGAGAGAGAGAGATGGAGAGAGAGAGGAGAGAGATTAAGAGAGAGAGGAGAGAGAGAGAGATGGAAAGAGATGGTGATGGAGAGAGAGAGATAAAAATAAAGAGAGAAGGAGAGAAAGAGAAAGAGAGGGAATGAGAGAGAATGAGAAGGAGAGGGAGANAGATGGAGAGAGAGAGATGGGGAGAGAGAGTGAGAGAGAGGGATGGGGAGAGAGAGCGAGAGAGAGAGAGAAAGAGAGAGAAAAAGAGAGAGATGAAGAGAGAAAGAGAGAGAGATGGGGAGAGAGAGAGAGAGAGAGAGAGAGAGAGAGAGAGAGAGAGAGAGATTCCATGCAATGATATATTTATCTGATTCCAATTCCAGATATTTCAATGTTTTTTGATAAATGGCTTTGGCAACACATAAACAGACAGCCAGAGAGAGAGAGAAAGATGGAAACAGGAGGGGAGGGGGGGAGAACAGTTTGGCCTAAGATTATGTGTGTGTGTGTGTGTGTGTGTGTTGTGTGTGTGTGTGTGTGTGTGTGTGTGTGTGTGTGTGTGTGTGTGTGTGTGTGTGTGTGTGCATGGATGAAAGAACAGCTGGTACAAAGTGCATTTTATTTTCCTTCACGGCTCGCTTTAGTTAATGGACACACACAAGGCCGGATTAAGGCTAGATACTGCAGCCTAGGGCCCCCACAGGCTAGATACTGCAGCCTAGGGCCCCCACAGGCTAGATACTGCAGCCTAGGGCCCCCACAGGCTAGATATGGCTGCAGCCTAGGGCCCCCTGTTACGGCCTCCCACCACTAGGGGGACACCGTCCCCATTTACCTTTATGTTGCTGCCTCTTTGTTTCCTTCTCCACAGGTGCTGCCAATGGAGCCCATCCCCTTCCTTCCATTTAAGCCAGGGTGGCAGCCTGGCTTGCTCTCTCTCCCCTGGGCTCCATGGTGCATCTGTGGCTCCCTTTTGTTCATTTATCATGTTACTTTTGAATTATAAATAAAACCCCCTAGACTCAACGAGTGCCTGGACCTCATTCTGTCCACCAAATGGTTACATTTTAAACAGTTTGTAACATTTGGGGCCTCGTCCATTTCTCAACCCTTTTGCCAAATTAAAAAAAAATCCTTTTTGTTGGGAGATTTAGGCACCCTTGTAGTATGCAAACGGTAAGTTGCACTTCGTCCAACTGGTTGTGTGTGTGTGTGGCACTGTATCTAGTAAGCCGCCGGGTGGGCACAGAGCCCACCACTTTTTTATTTTAATTTATTATTTTCGGTGGTAGCCTCTAGTAGGCCCGCTTCGGGGGTGGCATCACTCACCCCTCGAGTTTAGCGGTTAAAGTACGCCTTTTAGGGGAACCACCAGAAGACTAGTGGTCAGGTATAGTATTAGGTAAGTTTTTGTTTCAGTTTAGAGTTGAGGTTACAGTGTCACGCACATCACGCTGGTTTGTGCCTTACCAATTGCTTTTGTGTATTTGCACTGGGATATGTTTCCAGTGCTACGGTGGGGTTTGGTATCTGGTTAGACTTTGGCTGTTTTTGTCGGGTTAGTGCCCTTTTGTCGTCTAACTTCAGCCTCACCGTTAAGTCGTTTAGTTGTGGAGCACCATTTTCGAGGGGGAGAGCTGTAGTCGTTTGGGGATTTTTTTTTTTTACTACTTTTGTTTTGTATGTCTCTCACTGTGCAGCCGGTGAGAGTGCATTTTGTTTACCATGACGTCAGCAGCGGAAACGTTTGCTGAGGATCCCACTGAGGAGGCTTTTCATAGTCTCACAAAGGATCAACTTATCGAAGTCGCTCAGCATTATGAGATCCAACTAAGCGCTTCGGAGAAACGTCTTAAGAGCTCTGTTAAATCGGTTTTGCATCCCGTTTTGATTGAGAAGGGCGTTTTACCTTCTGCAGATTTGGCTGAAGCCATTAAATTAAAAGAGCTCACAATTAAGGAAAAAGAGTTAGACCTTCAACGCGAGGAGCTTAAACTAAAGATTTCGGAACAGCAGGCTCGCTTAAATACACTAGAACGCGAGGCTACAAGCGGTGGCATTGATCTGGCATCAGCTTCATTTGATGTGACTAAGCACATTAAGCTTGTGCCACCGTTTGTAGAGAAGGATGTGGATAATTTCTTTCCCCACTTCGAAAAAATTGCGCGCACCCTTCGTTGGCCCAAGGAGGTTTGGCCGCTGTTAATCCAATCAGTTTTGACAGGACACGCGCAGCAGATCTTTGTTTCACTTGATCACAGTGCTGATTATGATGCGGTTAAAAAGGCTATCTTGAACGGTTATCAACTCGTCCCGGAGGCGTACAGACTTAAGTTCAGACGTTCCAAAAAGTCAGACCAACAAACATATGTTGAATTCGCACGCGAAAAAGAGTTACTATTTGATAGATGGTGCACAGCCAGTGAGTCAAAGACCCATGCACAGCTTCGCGAGCTGATGCTTGTTGAAGAATTTAAAAACTGTCTTCCTCCTGCTGTGACCACTTTCCTTCACGAACGCGAAGTTAAGACTCTGCACCAAGCTGCGATATTAGCTGACGATTACGCGTTGACACCGTGTGGCCGTAAGGGACAATGCCCGTTTTGTTCAGTCTAAGCCTGTGTCTAGTGACCAGCCTACCTGTCATTACTGTAAGAGGCCTGACCACTTGGTTGCTGACTGTTAAAGAAAAAACATTCTAAATCTAACCCCAAGCCTTTGGGTGTGGGATTAATTAAAACGTCTCCTTCCTCCTCTGCGCTCTCGCTCGAAACTGAGCTTAAATCTGGGTATGAACCCTTTATGAGTGACGGTCTTGTTTCGCTGCCTGGTAGTAAGGACCGAGTGCCAGTGCGTGTCCTGCGCGATACTGGGGCTGCGTTATCGTTTCTCCTGGGTGGGGTTTTGCCGTTGTCGGAAGACACTAAAACTGGGACTAGTGTTCTAGTTCGTGGGTTTGAAATGGGGTCAGTGACAGTCCCACTTCACCGAATTGAGCTCCAATCTGAACTGTTTACTGGTAGCGTAAATGTTGGGGTTCGCTCTGTTGTAATGATGTATAAGGGCAATATTCAGTTACTACCAATAGGTGGCGCTTGATGACCATGGAATGTTTGGAGGTGCAGTATTACCCAGTGCAGTCTGTGTTGTATCTCAGAGTGGAAGACTACGTTCCCATGACAAGCTGTGTTAGTTATCTCCGAGGCCGCTAACGTGTATGTTTTATTATTGACCTTCTTATATAAAAGTACAAACTCGGCATCAGTGTTTTCGTGGTTTATTTATTACAAGTTACCACATATTTTTGGCGACGAGGTGAAACTGGAGTTTGTTTTGCCGTTTGTTTTGTTGTTAGCGTTATCTAGTCATGTGTCAGCTAGTTTAGGCGGCAAGACTGGCTATGAGTGAAACCAGTGGAGACCAACGACAAGAACCAGCTATCGCAGAGGAACGAGGGGTTGTCGAGAGGAACAGAGCGCCCGTTGCTGTTGAAAGAGGACAGGGAGAAGGACAACGACCTGTGCAGATCATGGCAACGTTCGGGACAGTCGGTGAATATGTGGAGGGAGACGAGGATTGGACTGAGTATGAGGAAAGGTTGGGACACTTTTTCAATGCTAATGGAATTACTGAAGAGGCTAGGAAGCGCTCGATTCTCCTGAGTGTGTGTGGGGCGAGGACGTACAAGCTGATACGGAACTTGGCTACACCACGGAAACCAGGTGAAATTCCATATGCAGACTTAGTCAAACTTGTTAGCGACCACCACAATCCGAAACCGTCTGTAATTGTCCAGCGTTTCAAGTTCCACAGTCACTTCAGAAAGTCGGGTCAGTCAGTGGCTAACTTCGTAGCAGAGCTTCGACAGCTGTCTCAACACTGTGAATTCGGAGCGGTGCTAGATGATATGTTACGTGACCGGCTTGTATGCGGCATAAATGATGATGCAATTCAGCGCCGTTTGCTGAGTGAGACAACACCAAAATTGGATTTCAAAAAGGCGCTAGAGATTTCTCAGGGAATGGAAACGGCTGCTAGCAATGCCAAAGACATTCAGAAAGGGCAAGCTGGAGCACAACCTGTGGCAGTGCATCATGTCAAATCAACCCGTCATTAGCTTCAGAAAGAATAAAATGAAGGTTTTTGAGCGACCATCTCACTCTCCTGATCTCAACATCATTGAGCCACTCAGGGGAAACCTCAAATGTGAGGTTCCAGCAAGACACCCAAAGATATAGGAAACAACCATTCTGCCAGGAAGAATGTGCTGTTTTGTCATCTGAGAACATTAAGAGCCTTATCCACAACTACCACAAACAATTTAGAGCGGTCCCTGATGTTAAACAGGGCCATATTCAGCATCAGAAACTAGGGTATGTAAACTTTTGAACAGGGTCATTTGGGTAGTTTGGGTTGTGATCATGCTTTTGAAAGAGTAAACACAGAATATTGCTAATAAATATCTTAAGCCAGTCACTAGCCATGAGTGAAAAAAAAGGTTTTGTGTAATCCTTCATATTTTGTGAGAAATCGCAGAGAAAGCGTTTATTCTGCTGGGGTATGTAAACATATGAGCACAACTGTATGTGCCTCCAGAGACTGTCTTTTCATTAGAGAAGTTGTCGGAAACACCAGTGACAGCATCCCAGGTCAAGCAATGGACTGAGCGAGACCCTGTCATGTCTAAGGTAAAGACTTACCTGTTACAAGGCTGGCCAGCGGTTATTGAGGATGAGGAGTTAAGGCCTTATGTGAAAAGAAAGACTGAGCTGAGTTTACAAGATGGGTGCATCTTCTGGGGGTCGAGGGTCGTCGTGCCTGCCCCAGGCCACTCACAGATCGTGGAAGAATTGCATGAGACACATCCAGGGGTGTCTAGGATGAAAAGTCTAGCAAGATCCTACATCTGGTGGCCAAGCATGGACTTAGACCTGGAAAACAGGGTAAAAGGGTGCAAACAGTGTGGGGTCAATCAGAAAAGTCAGCCACCAGCTCCCTTGCATCCATGGGAGTGGCCAGACCGTCCCTGGTCTAGATTACATCTGGACTTTGCAGGGCCCTTCATGGGTCAGATGTTCATGGTCATGGTCGACGCCCACTCTAAGTGGATAGAGTGCCACATCATGGGCAACATAACAGCTCCCTCAACCATTGAGAAACTCCGACAAGTGTTTGCAGTTCATGGTTTACCTGACTCCCTGGTCAGTGACAATGGCCCAACCTTCACAAGCGAGCTGTTCAGTGACTTCATGCAGCAGAATGGAATCCGTCACATTCGCACGGCTCCTTTTCACCCAGCATCGAATGGACTGGCTGAACGTGCTGTACAGACCGTGAAGGAGGGGTTGAAGCGCATGACAGGTGATTCACTGAGTTCTAGACTCTCACGTTTCCTGTTCAAGTATCGCCTCACTCCACAGACCACCACTGCACGTACACCAGCAGAGATGTTGATGGGCCGTAGGCCTAAGTCAAGGCTAGATCTGCTTCGCCCTGACCTAAAAGCAAAGGTGGAGAGAAAACAAGAAAAGCAGAAGGAGAGACACGATCTTCATGCGAGAGACAGACTGCTGAAACCAGGTGACAATGTCTATGTCAAGAATTTCTGCAGTAACTTCAAGCAGCAATGGCTTCCGGGGGTTATCCTGTCACAGAAAGGTCCCGTCTCCTACGTCATCAAGCTGACAGATGGACGAGAGTTCCGCAGGCATCAGGACCATGTGCGGCTGCGTCACGACACCGACCCAGAGACTGTCAGCACTGCAGAGTTGCCACTGGTGACTCCTGGAGGAGCGTCTCCGGCAGAGGAATCGCCACCGGAGGTGTCTGTGCCACCGGCAGAGACTGGACAGTCAAGCACCGGCACACCGACACCACCGACCCCTGTGGTGACCGCAGCACAGGAGTCTCCCAAAGCTCCAACGCCTGTGGTGACTGCTGTTCCACAGGAGACAGTGCGCAGATCACAGCGTGCTCGAAGGGCTCCTGATAGACTGAACTTTTGATAAGTATCACTGCTTTTCTTAATGCATACTATGTTTTCTTTTCAGGTGTATGCTAAAAATAATTTGTTGGCTGTGTTAAGGTCAGTATGGGTTTATGGAAGTACTCAACTCCAGATTGATTTTCAGTTGTTACATTTAATAGTTAAGGGAGGAATTTCTGAACTTAATTGGGGAGGAATGTTGTAATGATGTATAAGGGCAATATTCAGTTACTACCAATAGGTGGCGCTTGATGACCATGGAATGTTTGGAGGTGCAGTATTACCCAGTGCAGTCTGTGTTGTATCTCAGAGTGGAAGACTACGTTCCCATGACAAGCTGTGTTAGTTATCTCCGAGGCCGCTAACGTGTATGTTTTATTATTGACCTTCTTATATAAAAGTACAAACTCGGCATCAGTGTTTTCGTGGTTTATTTATTACAAGTTACCACAGGCTCTTCACTGCCAATACCGGGGGTAACCTTTATTCTCGGCAATGACATCGCATTCGGTAATGTTTGGGCCAAAAATAACACTAATGTGCTACCTCAAGTGTGTGCCCCTGACTCCTCTACTAACCACGAGTGTGTACAGAAACACCCAGATGTGTTCCCTGCCTGCGCTGTAACGCGCGCAATGGCCAAGCGCTCTGCTGTCCAAGAGCCTACGTGCTCATTGCCCTCCGATGATTTTGATTTATCTGACTCGTTTCTTGTGAACCTTGACAATACAGGTAGTATTACTTCCGCCTCTACCACTCACTCTGCGCCTCTGCGTAATGTTAAGAAAGTCGAAGATGATTCTCTGCATTTGTCTCGTGAACAATTGATTTCTGCTCAAAAGGCCGACCCTACGCTTACTTCGCTGTTGCAGTTGGCAATGTCGGATGCTGATCTTGATAAAGAACCGCAGTGTCTATTTTTCCGAGACGGGCTGTTAATGAGAAAATGGAGACCTTCAAAGGCTCCTAGTCACTGGAATGATTGCCTGCAAATTGTGCTGCCTACTGGTTACTGAGAGAAATATCCTTTTCAAATATCCTTTTGTAACCTATTTCCTTTTTATCAAAGCAGTTTAGTTGTTAGTAATTAGAGAATGCTTATAGTATGTGCTGTATGTGGCTGGACCGGAAGACGACGTGCACACACTTGTTGCTAGGCACATAAGAACACATAGACACTTGTTTCAACATTACATCTCTGATAGGTCACAGACCCTCTTCCCCTAATACAGCTCTGTCCCCCTCCTTCCCACCATTTCTTAATTTTCCAGGCCAGAGTTGACCCCTGATCTTTTAGGAGTCAGGATGTCTGTAAGGTTAGTTGATTATATGATCCATATGTTACAGGGAATAAGATTTGTCACTTCATTCCCCTCTCCCCCTCTCCCACTGTCCCCTTTCCCCTCTCATTGACCTCCCCTCTGACCTCTCACCCTTCTCTGTCCCTCTATCTGTTGTCTACACATTAGTGTCTGGTCCATGAACACACACACACACACACACACACACACACACACACACACACACACACACACACACACACACACACACACATGAAATGACAAGTAAACACATAGGCACACACACACAGAGAACTCCTTTATAAGACACACTTAGGGAAAGTCAGGTCAGTTTCCAAATCTTGGGCTGAGAGAATACTGTTATTGGTCAGGGATCGATCAAGACTAGGAAACTCCAGAGCTCTGTTATGCTTCTACTATTCGTTGTCTAAACTTTGACAAATTACTACTTTTTGTACTTATACTTTTTCGGAATTAAATCATTGGATTTTTATTATACTTGAATACTGAGTTGTTTGCCTTTTTTACCTCGAATAAAGAACACGCAGGGAAGGGCAAAAAGGCCCGAAATTTCCAACAACTTTGGTGACATCCCGACGTGATTCGAGGAAAGGAGGAGATAACTTTGTATGGTGGACGACATTGCAACCGGGTGACAACAACGTGGCCACGCATCAAAAGGTAAATAGACGCCTGTTTAATCAAAGCTCTATTATTGGACATTTCCAAATTAACTGTTGTCACTCTGCTGTGAAAGTGTCCTTGTAACCCGACTAGTAGAAGCATCCTTTTTTTGTATGTTTTTATATGTTTGTATGTTAGGAATAGAGTCAAACTCTATTAGACCGGTTAGAGTCCGGGTAAAGGAATAGAGTCAAACTCTATTAGACCGGTTAGAGTCCGGGTAAAGGAATAGAGTCAAACTCTATTAGACCGGTTAGAGTCCGGGTAAAGGAATAGAGTCAAACTCTATTAGACCGGTTAGAGTCCGGGTATAGGAATAGAGTCAAACTCTATTAGACCGGTTAGAGTCCGGGTATAGGAATAGAGTCAAACTCTATTAGACCGGTTAGAGTCCGGGTAAAGGAATAGAGGTAAAACTCTATTAGACCGGTTAGAGTCCGGGTAAAGGAATAGAGTCAAACTCTATTAGACCGGTTAGAGTCCGGGTAAAGAAAAAAAGGTAAAAAATAAAAAATAATATTAATAGGGAATTCATTTAAGAGCCGAAAGTGATTGGAGTCTCGATTAAGATTTGAGGTCTTGGTCACTTTCAGATAAAGAAAAAAGATTTAAAAAAAATATATATATATATAAAATAATAATAATAGCCGAATCATAAAAATACATTAGGCCTATTGTTTTTGTTTGTTGACGGAATTGGAGGGTAAGGCGTTGAAGGGTAAAATTTGAAACGTGTGGTTATTGGTTTATTCTTTAACATAGGTTAGTGTTGGCAAAAGTAAGTTGAAAGAACGGATAAAAGAGTAAAGTGAAAATGGAAGGTGGGTTTGATAAGGAGTGTGATGAGTTTGGTGGCTGTGTGCCACAACTGGATATGGAGTCAAAACTGCAAGTGAAAAGTAAGACAAGATGGAATACGGTATTGGAACAATGGGAGGAGGTGAAAGGCCATTTGGTTACTAATACAAAGGAGTCAGAGAGAGAAGAAATGAAAAAGACATGTATGAAAATATGGAGCGAGTTGAAGTTGAAGGAGAAGGTACCATGTAATGATGAGAGACGTTCTTTGTTGCCATATTTAGCTAAAGCAGCTGATGAGGCAAAGTTTGAGTTGGAACAACATGAGAAAACAAAGCCATCGACATTAGGCAAAGGTCGATGGAAGAAGCAGAAAAAATCTTTGGATGATCGTAGAAAGTATCTGCATGAAATGTTAGTTACATGCGCAGCATTACAATTCACACAGAGGAAGACTGAGACTAGGACAGGAAAGGCTGAAGTGACACAGAATATCACACCCACAGCACCACCCCCTCAGCCACCACCATATGAATATAAACCATTTGCATTTGCAGATATGAATTGCATTTTGGCTAAATTACCTTCACCTTCGGAGGGAGGTGGCCCATGGATGGCTAGATTAATGAAAGCCACCATGGGACACAAGTTAGCGCTCGGAGATTGGCGAGCACTAATGTGCGAGAAAACAAGCCCATGGGAGATGGAACAAGTAGAAATGCAAGCAGGTACCAGACAAATACCTGATTCCCTACCGTTTACACATTATGCTACGGCAATTTGTAATGCGATGCGCAAACGCTTCCCAGTGCCGCCAGGAGCTATGCATACACTGACATTCACATACAAAGATGGACAGGACATTACTGAGTTTTTGTCTAAGAGCAAAGATACATGGACTGATGTAGCGGGGGAACACCCTAGTGCGGGGGAGTTACACACCACATTGTTCAGGAAGGCAATACTGTCAGCTCTCCCTAAAACAGTTAGGGGGGTGATGGAGTTAAATCCAGATCTCCCAGGTGCCAATACTGAACATTGGGAACGTCATTTGAAATATCACATATTTAGAGAAACAAAGTGTGGAAAAGCAGGGAAATGATTTGGCACAGGGACAATTGGTGGAACTCAACTTAAAGGAGGCTAGAAAAAAGTTGAATGATGTAAAGAAAAATAACAACAACACACAAATGATTCAACAACAGCAGCCGGATTGTTTTGATTCCCAACATGGTGGGATATTTTCCCACAGGCATGGCAAGGACAACATTGGTCTGGACAAAATTATCAGGGGGTATTTCTAGAAGACAGTGAGGTGGGGGTTTCAGAGGTTGGGGTAGGGGACGTAGCAGGTGTAGGGGTAGTCGCGTAAGAATCGGAATTCTCGCACTGACCGCACCACGTAATGTAATTGAAGTTACGTTAATGTATGGGAAGCTGCGTGTGGATTTACTCCTCATGCGGCTATACCAGGAATTGAAGGTAAAATCTCGTTTGGGAATTTAATTAATTATGAATTAATTAATATTAATAAACAAATTAATTAAAATGTAATTTAAGGACCGTCTCATAAAATCCTTGACCAAGGACCGTCTCATAAAATCCTTGGATTATCAATCACAATATTCAACAATAAATTGCTAAACACAGAATTAATAATAAGTTTTGTACTGGGGTTACTCAGCGGTTCACAGTGAACAGTAAGGCCTATTCTCTGTGATCAGCTGGGGTACACAAGCACAAAAGTTGATCTGAAGGCAAAGTTCTATAATAGGTTGGTTGGGTGTACAAAGTAACAAGGACAACAAAATGCAATCAAATGATTTACTTTTATTAACTACTAGGTAATCTAATAAAATGCATTACATTCAAAGTCGGTTAAATGGAATAATAACAATAATAATAAGGCACAATAATATAAAACAAGAAAGAAATAAAAGAGGGGAAAAGAAAGAAGAGGGGAACAGGCGTTCAGCCTGTGTGTGTGTGTGTAGCAGGGGTCTGGTTGCTAGGCTACCATGTGTGTGTGTGGTTGACTAAGTTAGCATTAGCTACAGAAAGCATAGACAATGGAAAGGCTACTGATAAGTAGCTGCTTAGCAAAGGCTTAATGTCGATTAGGCAGGGCCCAAAGGGTCCACAACAATGTCTGGGTTTCTGTAATAAATGCACACAATTCCGAGTGGAATAGAGAGAGAAATGAAAGGGGATGAGAGAGTAGTGCTCAGTGGGAGGAACTCGCACTGATTACTATGTGTGGGTCTGTTGCTGGGCAACAATGGCGTCCTCTCGGCTAGGTTAACGTTAGCATCAGAACCGGGAACAATAGGGATAGCTAGCAGCTATGTAACAAGTAAACCGTGTGGTTTCAGGCGCTTCAAGTCCCGTAGTGGACGCGCGAATGTATCAAAGGGTTCTGGAATTAACGATAACAAGTCCAAGTAGAACAGGGAGAGAAAGAAAACGAAATAAAAGAAATAGCAAGTGGGAGACGTTGCCGTCTACGCAGCCATTACTAGTTGTAAAACTACAGGAAGTGGGGTTTCAGCGTGCTTGTGTAGGCGCTGCAAGCCCAACTTGGCTAATGGCTAACTTGCAGAGCGCTCCGAGCAGAGTTGGCTATTCAGAGAATGGTTTACTACAGATTATGCACTCACAGTGTATAAAAGAGTACCGAAATGCTCGGAGGGTTCTGAGAATCAAGTATTTCGAAAGGGAGAGAGTGAAAGAACGAGAGAGAGGGAGAGAGACAGAGAGAGAAGGGAAAGAGAGATGGAACTCTAGTGGCTATGCGTGTCTGTGTAAACAAATGGTTAGCGTTGCGTTGCTAACCTAGGGCTTTGTTATGGCCCGTTACAACAAAAAGGCGCAGCGCATGTATTTCTGGAGTAATGAGCGAAACGGTCGCGCTGTGACGATTCTCGGAGAGCTCCGAATATTGATGGTTAAATCAATACCTGAACTATTCCGTGCGAACGCCACAAGCGGGGTCGCCAGGCTTAGTAGCCAGTAATACAGAATGGGTTAGCAGAGGGGAACCTAAGCTAAGAAGAAGGATAGACAGAGAAGCAGGAGAAATGCAAATAAACATGTGCACATGAAAAATAACTCAAGTCATAGTTCAAAAACACATCTATCTCAGTACATAAGCTATGCCCAGTGCCTACTGTGTGAGATGAAGAGGAGGGTCCAGTTTCCAAAGGCTCGGTACGTCCGTCTGGAAATGGGGATTGCAGTCCACGTTTCTCTCGTCCTCGAGAGTTTGGTGCTGCAAAAGTCTTTGTTGTTGCGGCTTCGAGATTCTTCGGTTGAATCCCAAATGCAAGAAGTTTGTTCCACGGAGGCGTGCGTGGATATTTCTCGCAGTGAACTCGCCTTTAGTTCACAGTGTCCGGATGAAAGTCTTAAGATATGTCCAGGCAAGATCTTAGACTTGAAGTGAGGAATTCTTTGCAAAGTGTTTTAAGCTTACAGTGTGTGTAAGATGAACTCAGCAGTCTATGTTTGTTATTCGGCCAGATATCAAACAATACTTTGTCCAAAATTGCGCAAGTTGCTCTATACGTCTCAACTGTCCCGCAGTCAAAACTAGAGTGACGAACAATAGAGTTCTTCAGCGGAAGCGGAAGCATGTAGTAGATTGTAGTCTTTCATGTTAGCATTTAAGGACGTCCTGGTTCCTATCGGCTTCCGGCCTCCATTGGGAATGAATAGGGGTAAATTTCAAATAAGCTCCGAGTGCAAGCACGCGCTTAGCGAACCCCCGCAAACTGTCGAGGGTGTTAAAAATAGGCTGTAGGTATGACATGGTTGATCATTTTGTGTCAAACTTCGACATAAATACGATGTTGCGTCCATATGCTAAACCCGGAAGCTTTTGGCGACTACAGAAACGGCGCCAGTATCTAACGGCATGTACGTGCGGAAGGTTGTACCCATGGCAACCAAAGGAAAGTATGTAGTTCGGAAGTTTTAATGATCAGAAAGGGGTTAGCAATATTGAATTATAATCGTCATGATTTAACATGTGAATACACCAACATGATGATACGATCCATTCCACTAATGAGAAAGGGATGCGGGGACACGCTAATGTTCGTTGTTGCCGTGCAACTTATATTTTTGCCAAACCTGAATCTCTATGGCGTTTTGCAATGTAAAAAATCGCCAGGGAACCGGTAGTCCAAACGCCGCATACAAGTTGACGTCAACGCTGAAGAGCTCTATGGTCCCTGGGGAACACTTCACGTGTGGCCAGGTGATTGTGAATGGGGCTTTGGTCACAGCGCCTCCTAAAGGAGGAGGACTGAGAACAACATGGCAGGGACCCTGGGGTAGCCATTTGGTGGTCAGAGGGGAAGTAACTCTGTTACTAGTGATTATTGATGACCTTCGTCTCAATCATCATCAGTTTGAGTCACATGATTCTCATAACTTTGTCATGAGCTTCTCTGCGTAGAGAAGTGGCAGGAATTGTACCTACACAGGCTCCAGGATATGTCCCCTCCTGAGACGTGCTTTACATGTGGCCACTTCAGGCGAGACAATGCCCAGTGAATTGGGGTACTGAAGTTTTCCAACAGCAACCACCATTTGTCCCAGCGCTGCCGAAAATATTCACACCACCATCAAAGGTGCCTCCACATCATCAGGCACCTCATGCAGACATGGCTCACTATGGGCAGTCTCCAAGTGGATGTATACCAGTTACTGAGGAGCCCCGAGGGCTCAGGCGGAGGCGGGTTTGGCTGACCCCGTCCTCCATTTTTCCGTGACCCTGCCCAGTCAAGTTGATGGGGCGGGATCTGTTTGTGAACTGTGGGGCTTCAGATCATGGGGCTGATGGATTCATGCATTGTACAAATGGATATGAAATGAACTGTTCTCTGCCAACTATCCAACCACTTCACACATGATGATGGCTGCTGGTGCAGCACCCCAAACTCAGACACAGAACCGGAGTCGGCCCAGTTAGGTGCGTACCATCAGTGGCGTCCCTGGTCGCTAATGCTATGTCCATACACCCCTCTGACCACCCCCTACCAGGTTACTTTGAAGTATGTAATTATAATGAGATATAGACCTATGCATAGGCCTTTATGGGAAAGTGAATGATTAACAGTGGGAAGTGAAATTGTAGGCCTATTATAGGCTAGGGGACCAGAAGGCTGGTAGCTGTTGTTGAATTGACATCAACATAAATGGTATGAGATGAGTAAACTCACCTTACCACACATAGTTTTGCGGACGCTAATGACACTAAATAGTTATAAACCATGAGTAAGAGATTACATAACATTAGGCCTACTGATTGAACACAGACACCAATTTTAATGTAGGCCTACTCATGTAGGCTACAGAGAAGGCATCGTGTTACATTAGGCTCATTTGGTTAAAGCACAGTCAGATATATATGTTATGGCAGTGAGAAAATAGAACATAATTTTCTTATGTAGCCTATTTTAAATGATCTTCCCAGTTCACTTTGGTCACCTGGTTCTCCTTACATTGTTTTTGACATGCCGCGCCTTCAAATGAGTTTCAATTAATAAATTACATACACACAGATGGCTATTTTGCATCACACTAAGCCAACAACAGTAATGGAGATCTTGTTTTTTTAGGTTTGACAGTCTAGTACGTACTATGTCCCAGCTTATGGTAGGCAACGGAGCATGCGTAATTTAAATGCAGGGGAGCAGTCTTTTCTGTGATTAAAACAGGCTATTATAACTGATGCTGATTCTACTGTGCCTGATAACATTCATATTTTATTTGGATGTTTTCTGAAAAAGCACACACGTTAAACGGTGTGCTATTTCAGAAAAAGTGGGGTAAGAGATAATAATAATTAAATGCAGAGGGAATGGTAAAATGGAGGCCTATAGGCCTATAGGACTATATATATATAAAAACTTGTTGGCTTGGAAAGATTGGCAACTGAAAGTCATTGGATTATGGAGAGCACCGGATGGAAGACGGGTGTTACCTCCAGGTTCAGTTAAGTTCATTTTACAGGTAGCGGTGGTGGTTGGTAGTTTAACACATTGTGGGAAAAGAAAAATGCAAAGAAAACTGAACTGATGGAATGTTAGTTTTGAAATTAAATGACCTTACGAGAATCTTAGGTGTGCACATTACAATGGTAGGCACGGTGTATACCGACAACAATGGATGTTTCTTTTACCAAAATATCTGGACAAGAACTAGTTAGGCCTATTGGATAACAAAGACATGATTTATGAGAGGGTGCCGATGTCTCGTGGTCACCGTGGATGCATACACTGGTTGGCCAGAGCCAATAGGCTACCCATTATTAGAAGGTCCTCAAACAGGGATCTTGTTTCTTTTTTATTCTAACGTATAGGTTTTCAATGAAAATATGTTTCTATAATGATGGTCATTAAAATAAAACTTCATAGACGGTTGATAAAGATTTGGGTTGTAAACATGTGTGTCACAGTGTCTCATCCCTAATATCAGGGGAAGGTTGAATGGATGAAACAATATGTGCATAGATTGAATTTTAATTGGGTCAAAGTTTACACCAAATGAGATCTTACACTTATGATTGAAATGGTCTAATGATGTTGAAGGTTTGTTGCAATACAAGCCATACTATGCAAGTAACTGTTTTGGTGTCAGATGTCTTATCACAGGTTGCAGCTGAAAGGAGACCCAGTGGATCATGAGCCACCAGAGTGGGTGTTTCTCAAGGAGGTTGAGGTGGTTGAGAGAACTACACAAGCAGTCCGCCTTCATTCTAACAACATTTAACATTTAACAAACTAACATTTTGTTTACTAACCGTATCTTAACACAATGCATTGGGAACATGGAATTATAAGTGGTTCATGCTGACCTTGTTTTTCATCATGCAGCACTCATGCAGTGGAAAAGGGGGACCCAGCTTTGAAATGTTTGAGAAAGTGTAAAACTTTTATCCCAAATAATTCAGCACCGGATGGTTCTGTTAAGCGCACTTTGAATGGGTTGAATGTGCGGTCGGATAAGATTCATGAACATTTGTGTATCACTAACCCATGGATGATGAATTTTATTGATGGTTCGGAAAATGAAATTTCTTTTCTGTGTTTATGTGTTGTTTATCTGTGTGTGGAGTAATATCTGTATTGGTGCTATGTATGTGGATGTTGCTGTGTTCCCTGCATTAGATATTGTTACAGAAATTTGGACGCCTCCAGTGACACCAAGATGGAACAGACAGTGACCTTTTGGACTCAGACATGGATTCAGATGATGAAACCTTGCTTGGATGATGATCTCAAGTTTTTGAGATCAAAAGGGGGAATTGAGAGAAATATCCTTTTTAAATATCCTTTTGTAACCTATTTCCTTTTTATCAAAGCAGTTTAGTTGTTAGTAATTAGAGAATGCTTATAGTATGTGCATTAGTTTATAAATAGAAATCAGTGTTCATATTTGTGTGCATCATTATATTGGAAATATAATCCTATGTGGTTTCAACTAATAAACTTGTGAGTAACCATTTGTGTTTGTGACAGGCCTGGTGGAACTTTTTGTCCATGTGGAGTTTGGTTGACCCGTTCGAGTTTCTAACCTTATTTTAAAACCATTTGCTGTCTGTTTGGGAACAAGGTCCGGCAGCAGCTTTTAACCTAATCTAAACTTCAGGGATGGCCACAAACCGGTCACACTCCTCGTGGTCTCTCCCTGAAGGATGGGTCAGGGTCTGGGAGTAGGCACCAGGAAATGTCACGACCCCTGACTTATGGGTCTAGTCAATGAATATCAGCAGGCCTGTGTATCTGCTCTGTGTTCTCTGTTGGTTTCTCTCTTAAACAGGAAAACAATGCCCAATACCAGCCCACCCTAAGTAATGACAGGAGGACCAGGATGGACGAGAGGGAGATGGCTGGACCGGAAGACGGCGTGCACACACTTGTTGCTAGGCACATAAGAACACATAGACACTTGTTTCAACATTACATCTCTGACAGGTCACAGACCCTCTTCCCCTAATACAGCTCTGTCCCCCTCCTTCCCACCGTTTCTTAATTTGCCAGGCCAGAGTTGACCCCTGATCTTTTAGGAGTCAGGATGTCTGTAAGTTTAGTTGATTATATGATCCATATGTTACAGGGAATAAGATTTGTCACTTCATTCCCCTCTCCCCCTCTCCCACTGTCCCCTCTCCCCTCTCATTGACCTCCCCTCTGACCTCTCACTCCTCTCTGTCCCTCTATCTGTTGTCTACACATTAGTGTCTGGTCCATGAACAGACACACACACTCCTACACATACACACACACACACACACACACACACACACACACACACACACACACACACACACACACACACACACACATGAAATGACAAGTAAACACATAGGCACACACACACAGAGAACTCCTTTATAAGACACACTTAGGGAAAGTCAGGTCAGTTTCCAAATCTTGGGCTGAGAGAATACTGTTATTGGTCAGGGATCGATCAAGACTAGGAAACTCCAGAGCTCTGTTATGCTTCTACTATTCGTTGTCTAAACTTTGACAAATTACTACTTTTTGTACTTATACTTTTTCGGAATTAAATCATTGGATTTTTATTATACTTGAATACTGAGTTGTTTGCCTTTTTTACCTCGAATAAAGAACACGCAGGGAAGGGCAAAAAAGCCAGAAATTTCCAACATTACCGAGATAAAATCTTAAGAGTAGCTCATGACGGTTTAGCTGGACATCTGGGTATAGCAAAAACGCTGCGTCGCATCACTCAACATTTTTACTGGCCAACTGTTAGGCGCGATGTCAAACGGTACTGCAAGACATGTTGTGTTTGTCAGTTAGCTGGCAAGCCCAACCAAGTCATTCCGCCTGCGCCGTTGTTTCCAATCCCTGTCCTCGGACAGCCGTTTGACACCGTCATCGCTGATATTGTCGGACCCCTCGTCCGTGCGAAGGGTGGATACCAGTATTTACTGACAATGATGTGTGCTGCAACCCGCTTCCCCGTGGCTATTCCTTTACGCACCATTACCACCAACGTTGTGCTTAAAGAGCTGCTTAAGTGTTTATTATTTTTACTATCTCTATTATTTGCATGCAGAGAAGTTGTTCAAGAGTCTTTGGGATTCAGCCCGGCTGGTCTCGTGTTCGCTCACAACCCGCGAGGGCCGTTGGCTGTTGTCAAAGACCAGTGCTTTGGTGATGGCCCGTCTGTATCCGTCCTATCGCACGTGTCTGAGTTTCGTGACCGCTTGCATCGGGCTTGTGTTCTTGCCAGAGAACATCTCGAACAAGCCCAATGCAAAATGAAAGTGTGGTATGACCGTTGGCGTCAAAAACGTTTATGCCACATTAACATGCTGAAACCATTTCACGAACGTAATGACCCCTCCACTTCTTCCGCGCTGCCAGACCCATGGCCACCTGTTGACCCGTCGCTGTCCACTGGCGTGGTGCTGATCTCTGCGGAGGAGGAGGACGATGATGTAGGCGATAGCCCGTGTCGTGGGGTTGTGGAGGGGCGCCTTGACAATACTGCTATGATTTCTGTGCTCGACTCCCACCTTCCTCACCTGTCTCCTTCGCAGAGAGCGGACATAGGCCTACTACATGTAGTTAGTCAGTTTCCTGAGCTGTTCGGTGATGTTCCTAAACAATCACCTATTCTCTACCACGACCCGCTCCAATTTCTGTCCCGCATGCGAAATTCCAACCAGCGCCTTATGCGGTGGAGTTTGATCTTGCAGCCTTTTAACCTGCAGATCAAACACATACGGGGTACCGACAACGTCATTGCAGACGCTCTGTCTAGGGTACCATGATTAGCTGATTGTTACGGTAAAATCGTAGTCTTTTTGTTTTTTTCTGTTGATTGTTTCAGTGACGGTGACTAGGTACACGTACCTAGTCACCACCACTGTTTTTTGTTAATCGTTTTTTATATTCTTTTTGTTTTCTCTTGAGTCCCAATACGGCCGTCCTGCCCAAGGGCCGCGCGGACTTGGTGTATTTTCTGTTATGTTTTTTTTTGTGTTTGTTTTTTTTTGTTTTTATGTTGACGGTGTCACCATCTTGGTGTGGGGGTGTTACGGCCTCCCACCACTAGGGGGACACCGTCCCCATTTACCTTTATGTTGCTGCCTCTTTGTTTCCTTCTCCACAGGTGCTGCCAATGGAGCCCATCCCCTTCCTTCCATTTAAGCCAGGGTGGCAGCCTGGCTTGCTCTCTCTCCCCTGGGCTCCATGGTGCATCTGTGGCTCCCTTTTGTTCTATTATCATGTTACTTTTGAATTAGTAAATAAACAACCCCTAGACAAACGAGTGCCTGGACCTCATTCTGTCCACCAAATGGTTACATGTTTTAACAGTTTGTAACACCCCCCCCAGGCTAGATATGGCAGCAGCCTAGGGCCCCCCACCACAGGCTAGATACTGCAGCCTAGGGCCCCCACAGGCTAGATACTGCAGCCTAGGGCCCCCACAGGCTAGATACTGCAGCCTAGGGCCCCCACAGGATCGATACTGCAGCCTAGGGCCCCCACAGGATAGATACTGCAGCCTAGGGCCCCCACAGGCTAGATTCTGCAGCCTAGGGCCCCCACCACAGGCTAGATATGGCTGCAGCCTAGGGCCCCCACCTGCCAGGGGCCCCCACAGGCTAGATACTGCAGCCTAGGGCCCCCACAGGCTAGATATGGCTGCAGCCTAGGGCCCCCCACCACAGGCTAGATACTGCAGCCTAGGGCCCCCACAGGCTAGATATGGCTGCAGCCTAGGGCCCCCACCACAGGCTAGATATGGCTGCAGCCTAGGGCCCCCACAGGCTAGATATGGCTGCAGCCTAGGGCCCCCACAGGCTAGATATGGCTGCAGCCTAGGGCCCCCACCACAGGCTAGATATGGCTGCAGCCTAGGGCCCCCACCACAGGCTAGATATGGCTGCAGCCTAGGGCCCCCACCACAGGCTAGATATGGCTGCAGCCTAGGGCCCCCACAGGCTAGATATGGCTGCAGCCTAGGGACCCCACAGGCTAGATATGGCTGCAGCCTAGGGCCCCCACCACAGGCTAGATATGGCTGCAGCCTAGGGCCCCCACAGGCTAGATATGGCTGCAGCCTAGGGCCCCCACCTGCCAGGCCCCCACCTGCCTAGCTTGTAATTTTGCTGCAATTTTGCCTTCTGGGGACCCCCACCTCAACCTGTAGCCTAGGCGCCCTTGGCCATCTTAATCTGGCCCTGCTGACACACGTAAGTAATGTACCGAACCTTCATTCATTTACTCATTCACAGACACACACACACACACACACACACACACACACACACACACACACACACACACACACACACACAGAAGCAAACACCAACCAAAGTAATGTACCTTCCTTGATTCACAATCAAAAATGCATACACACAGTGCACACACACACACACACACACACACACACACACACACACACACACACACACACATACACACACACACACACAGACAGACTCACACACACTCACACACACTCACACACACACTCACCGTCCTCTGCAGTACTGTTGATGAGTTGGTTGCTCCATGTACTCCAATGGCCCTGACCTGCACATGAAATAACAGGAGTTGGTAGCTATAGTAACAGGAGTTGGAAACACTATATAGTAACAGGAGTTGGTAACTATAGTAACAGGAGTTGGTAACCATAGTAACAGGAGTTGGTAACCATAGTAACAGGAGTTGGTAACTATAGTAACAGGAGTTGGTAACTATAGTAACAGGAGTTGGTAACACTACATAGTAACAGGAGTTGGTAACTATAGTAACAGGAGTTGGTAACTATAGTAACAGGAGTTGGAAACACTACATAGTAACAGGAGTTGGTAACTATAGTAACAGGAGCTGGTAACTATAGTAACAGGAGCTGGTAACACTATATAGTAACAGGAGTTTTATTTCCTCATGCACAAGGAATGCAAAGATTAACTCTTGGAATTACGATTAATTGATAAGCAACGTTTCTCCCCCCAAATGTTTCCCATGAAAAAAAGATAAGATGTAAACATTAAACTAAACAATTCCTTTAAATATTTATATTGTTTATTCCAAAAGGGGAAATGTTCCCAGTCGTCTCACCCCATTTCACCTGCATCTCTCACCAGTAGAAAAATTGCAATTAATTTTTTAAATCGATTAACGCTTCAATCGACTACCTCAAGAGGCCATTTTTGTAATTCAGTAGCCGTGTTATGCATTATAGGACGTGGTTATTGAACAGCAAAAATGGCAACCACAGGTAGTGTGTAGTCTTTTCTCCCACTGAAACCCATTATAGCACGTGGCTATTGGACTACAGAAATGGCTTCCTCAGGTAGTGTGTAGTCTTTTACCCCATTGAACCCCATTACAAATGTCGGCTATTAGGGATGCAAACGATTAATCGATCAATGCATTAATCGATTAAGAAACATTAATCGCAATTAATCGACAATTCAACTGACAAGAGACCCAGGTGAAATGGGCATGTGAAGAGTGAGTTTGAAGAGAGGTGTGAATAGTGGGAATATCTAAATCACCTTTGAATTAAAGAATTGAAATATAATTAATTTAAAGGTGGTATTTTATTTCAATTTTGAATTAATTTTTTTAGATTTAGTAGTTTTTTTTTTCGAGAAACATTGAGATTTCGGGGGGAAAACGCCACTTAAATAATCGTAAGTCGATCGATAAGGCTAATGATTAATGAAATAATCGATAATTTGCATCCCTAACGGCTATTGAACTACAACACACAGTAGCGTACCTACCGAGGCCAAGACGGCACCGCACGCGGGCCGAGTAGCGTACCTACCGAGGTCAAGACGGCACCGCACGCGGGCCGAGTAGGTGCGACTGGGGACGAGGTCACACACCAGAAAGGAGAAGTCGGACACGGTCCTGTTCTGGATTAGGATCTGACCCACACACACGCACACACACACACACACGCACACGCACACGCACACGCACACGCACACGCACACA
This sequence comes from Engraulis encrasicolus, assembly GCF_034702125.1. NCBI lineage: Eukaryota > Metazoa > Chordata > Actinopteri > Clupeiformes > Engraulidae > Engraulis > Engraulis encrasicolus. The sequence goes on from NW_026944724.1 coordinate 42,593, forward strand.
CACATGTAAACACACAAACACACACACATGCAAACACACGCACACACACACACACACATGTAAACACACACACACACACACATGCACGCACACCCAAACACACACACACACACACACACACGCACGCACACACACGCACACACACACACACACACACACACACACACACACACACACACACACACACAAACACACACGCACACACAGATTTATTTGAGGCTGCAATGGAGTATGTGGGTTATGCGTAGGGCTGAGTACCGATCAGAACTTTTCGGTTTCGGTTCCAGTTCCAGAACCTACGTTTCGATGCCGATTCCTGACGGTGCCATTTTCGGTTCCTAATTTATAAACACTGGGGATGACGAAAATTTAAAAAATCTTAACCGACCACCTTCATTATCCAGTTGAATTTATTTTAAATTGAAAACTACAATCTAAATCCAACCCTATCCATTTCGTGCTGCACGTCTTTGTCTCCGGTGAAAGATGAACTCTCAGCGATGGGAAGCTACGTGAGAAATCAGAATAATGTGCTAGGCAGTCTGAATCTCTGCCTAACAGAACTGGCAGATAGAACAAGAGTCAGAAAGCTAATAGAGGTGACGTGAAATAATTTTTATTAGCTCCAATAGTGATTCTGCTCTATCCCATTCGCTCCCCTTCACGGCCCGGGAAGGACACGGCAAGAAGGTGCATTGCGATATCAATTCTCCCTGCTACAATGTAATTATAAAACAGCTGTAACTTTTCACATGTCTTTGAGAATGTACACTTATTGTAGTAGTAGTTTAGCCTTGCCAGCAAGACGAAATTCCCCAGCTAAATTCTCTCATCTCCAGTGCCTTTTTTTCTATCTATTCTTCTCTCTGTCTCTTACCCTCTCTCCCTTAATGACATGACACATTGCCATAAAACAGTCATGAAAGTAAATAGAGTAAATAAAAAAACTTAAAAAGCTTGTGCTCTCTCTCTCTCTCTCTCTCTCTCTCTCTCTCTCTCTCTCTCTCTCTCTCTCTCTCTCTCTCTCTCTCTCTCTCTCTCTCTCTCTCTCTCTCTCACACACACACACACACTAGTGGTGTGGATCGCCACTGCCCTCATGATCCGATTCCATCACGATTCGGGAGGTAGCGATTCGATTCTATGCGATCCGATCCGATCCGATTCAATTCTACAATGCATTGCAATGCATTACATTTCTACTGAAAGCAAAGCAAATGTTTAATCAGTCATGATGAGGCAATACAAGTGGTCAGATACGGAGCAAAAATGTATTGGCTGTTTTCTGTATCAGTCTGTATCAGTCTTGCAATGTTTTGAAGTGCTTTTATTTAATTTAACATCCATTTGCTCCCGAAATATCCATGGAAGTAATTGAAACTTTAAAAAATTGCCGGATCGATTCTGGAACTTGCCGGATCGTCCATGCCCCGCATTGGATTGCATCGCCGAATCGATCATTGTTGATACCACTAACACACACACACGCACCTGCTCAGCTGAGTGAAGTTCGATCTGCATCTGCAGGATGTTTTTGGTCGTCACCTTGACAACAGAAAGAAATCCTTCATGACTATCAGATGAGTATTGAACAGGATTATTATTTAATAATTAAAATTCATTTTTATAATTAGAAAAAGAACGCCGCTAGACTGATAAGGCCTTTGACTCCAAATGTTTTACCAGCAATTTTCTAGCTATGGCTAGTTCATGAATTGGTAATGAAAAGTTGAAGGAGAGGAAAGGTGCAGGACGAAGGACACTGTAGTTTTCAGAGTGAGGAGTCCGCACACTTAGAATCCTTTTTGTTGTGTTTTATTTTTTCAAAAATAAAACACAACAAAAAGGATTCTAAGTGTGCGGACTCCTCGCTCTGAAAACTTAGTAATGAATAGTGACATGGAACAGGAAGTGATGTCATGTCTACCTCTGTCTTTGATGGGGTGAAATAGCCGCTCTCTTCCCAGTGAAGCCTCAGGCAATCAGGCTTCCCTTCCACACGCTGTAGCTCAGTCAGGACCACAGGATGCAATCTGGCTGCAATAACATGAAATAATAATGAATAATAACGTAATTAACATGAAATAATAATGATTAATAACGTAATTAACCGGAATTAATAATAAAAAATGACGTAATTAACATGAATTAATAATAAAAAATGACGTAATTAACATGAATTAATAGCCATTGCTTAGTAATGGCTTCTCCTCTCTTCCACACTCAGTTTGGTCAGGAGCAGAGGATGCGATTTGGCTGCAATAACGTGTAATTAGCATCAATTGATAGTCAAATAAAATTAACAAATTGTTTAATAACTGTTAACTAATATAACCCGACGTATTACTGCACAAACTCGCCACCATGTCAATGGGAGTCACAGCATAATACAATTGAGGTAAAGGGTC
>NW_026944724.1:52500-80000 GCF_034702125.1 Engraulis encrasicolus
CGCTCGATTCAGTGATTCCAAATTTTGCGAGTTACAGACCCATGGACCAAAAGTAGAAGGTCATGACTTAGGAGCCCCATACGTTTCAACGGGAGAAAATGGCTCATTCTTTTGAAACTCGATTGTCAGAAACTACAGCTTCCACCTCGGAAAAGTACAATAGAATGGGTACTCAAATCGGGCTACCGAAACACAAACTCTCACTTCGGTGTACTCTGAGTTTGTTTAACTTTAGTGTTTTCAGACGTTTGTAAAGTCCAGGTGTTGCAATAAAACCCATTTATGACGGTTGTCAGGAGAACAACCTCGGGTCTACCGACAGCCGAGTTTCCAAAGAAGGAGCCAAAAGACTACACACTAGACAATCTAAAGAGGCCATTTTTGTAGTCTAGTAGCCAGGTCTTATAATGGGTTTCAATGGGAGAAAGACTACACACTAGGCAATCTGAAGAGGCATTTTTTGTAGTCTAGTATCCAGGTCCTAGAATGGGTCTCAATGGGAGAAAAGACTACAGTACACTGTGGGGAGAGACTCACGTGTTGACGGTCAGTGTGTAGGTGATGTTGCTGCTGCCGTCTCCTGAGGGCGTCCAGTAGCATGTAGCGTTAGCATGCTGCATGAAGACACAATAGAGGACAGAGGGAGCATTCAAGGAACCTGGAGGAGGGAGAGAGAGGAGGAGAGAGAGGAGAGAGAGGAGGATAGAGAGGAGGGAGAGAGAGGAGGATAGAGAGGAGGGAGAGAGAGGAGAGAGAGAGGAGGATAGAGAGGAGGGAGAGAGAGGAGGATAGAGAGGAGGGAGAGAGAGGAGGGAGAGAGAGGAGGGAGAGAGAGGAGGATAGAGAGGAGGGAGAGAGAGGAGGATAGAGAGGAGGGAGAGAGAGGAGGGAGAGAGAGGAGGGAGAGAGAGGAGGATAGAGAGGAGGGAGAGAGAGGAGGGAGAGAGAGGAGGATAGAGAGGAGGGAGAGAGAGGAGGGAGAGAGGAGGGAAAGAGGAGGATAGAGAGGAGGGAGAGAGAGAGGAGGATAGAGAGGAGGGAGAGAGGAGGATAGAGAGGAGGGAGAGAGGAGGATAGAGAGGAGGGAGAGAGGAGGATAGAGAGGAGGGAGAGAGAGGAGGGAGAGAGGAGGGAGAGAGAGGAGGATAGAGAGGAGGGAGAGAGGAGGGAGAGAGGAGGATAGAGAGGAGGGAGAGAGAGGAGGATAGAGAGGGGAGAGAGAGAGGAGGATAGAGAGAGGAGGATAGAGAGGAGGATAGAGGAGGGAGAGAGAGGAGGGAGAGAGAGGAGGATAGAGAGGAGGGAGAGAGAGGAGGAGAGAGAGGAGGATAGAGAGGAGGGAGAGAGAGGAGGATAGAGAGGAGGGAGAGAGAGGAGGATAGAGAGGAGGGAGATAAGATAAGATAAGATAAGATAAGATAAGATAAGATAAGATAAGATAAGATAAGATAAGATAAGATAAGATAAGATAAGATAATGGCAGTGCCCAGGTCGTAATGCAGTGCTCAACACCGTGCATAATGGTGTACTAGTGCAGTAACCGGTGACTAGAACAGCGGTCCACTGGCAGAACGTTGAGCATTATTTTAGAGGAACAGCCCAACCTTTTTGGATTTGGAAATGAAATATTTGCAGTATTATGTTCAACACATTCTGCTGAAGAGAATACATACAGTATATCGCGAAAGTGAGTACACACTTTTTTTCAGTGTGAACAAGAAATTTAAGCGATTAAATATGTTGCTAAAATTTCACTAATCATTGTGTCAAAGTGACATTTCTGTAATGCTTTCCTATGAAAAGATATACTCACAAATCTGCAAAAACTGTGAGGGGTGTACTCACTTTCGTGATATACTGTAAATGCATACACACATCTATACACATACAGTACATATGCACCAGAAGACATATGCACAGGCAGGCAGACAGACGAAGAGCAGATACACCTGACATTGGGGGAGCAATGAGAAAACCCTGGGGTTGTCCAACAGTGGCAAAGATTACACAAACTCAAGACATAGTAACACACAAAAGATCTTTGAAATATTTGCAGATCAAGTTCCAGAACGAAACAGTACTGAGACATGTTGAACTACATAGCCAGTCATGGACCACCAGCAACAGCAAAAACATGTTCCAACCAACTGGGATATTGCACATTGTCACCTGCACACACACACACACACGCACGCACACACACGCGCGCGCGCGCGAGAGAGAGAGAGTCTCTCTTATGATTGTCATCACAATCTTATGGCTGCCATGTGGAACCTGTGCTAGCTGAAAGTCCCTAAGAACACTTCACTTCACCTCACCATGTTCTACTCCAAACTAGAGATGCACAGGATCCAAGATCCGGTTCCGGATCTGGCAGGATAATAGGGTTTTTCACAGGATCCAGATCCTGTTCCAGGATCCAGGATCCGGTAGCCGAGGCTTTTCAGTCAAAATAGTTTGAACCAAAGTGATAAAAAAGGCCCACGTGTGTAAGTAGGCTATGTGTTTCAACCCTTTTGTAGGATCCGGTATCCGGTTCCGGATCCGGCAGGATCTTAGGCAGTGGATCCGGTATCCGGCAGGATCCTAAAAATCAGGATCCGGTGCATCTCTACTCCAAACTTTTTTTCTCTGGGGGCCGCATTATCGTTCCTTTTTTTTAGGCGAGGCACCCTTTCAATTCATGAAAAATGTCAAGGCACCCCAAACCAACAAGCCGTAACATGGCATCGCATCCGATACCACACAAGCTTAGAAAAATAAATAAACACATATTGGAGACGTCACACCTACGTTCGAAGTTGCCGCTGACTGGGCCGACCTATATCTAATTTATGGTAAATGGCAGATGAAAGATTCCACTGACTAGCATTAACTTATCGATTCAGACAGATATGTATTATATTACCTAATTTATTTGTCAGTCACGTTTCCGCGGCACCCCAGGGAGCCCCGGCACCCCTGTTGAGAAACACTGTACTAGGTTACTGCCTGTTATAGCCATAATTACTAGCACCAAATAGTTCATCATTACAAGTGATTTGCAAAAGAAGTGAGTACTTCACATGTTGTTCAATTTGAAATACCATGTAAAAATAGCAAGGAAAGGTTAAAAAAATATGGTGATTGACAGTTTACGAATGATACAATAGATGGTAGGTCTGTTTACAGTGAGCTGAGAAACTATCAAGACAAGAAACTTTCACACTGTTAAGTGAAAAGTAAACTGTAGGAAGGCCTGTTGATTAACAAAATTAAAAATATATATATTTATTTTTTATATATTTATTTTTTTATTTATTTATTTTATCTTTTTTTTCTCTCTGTGAGCATTGCTTCTTTGGACCAGTTCAAATGGTGAGGTGCAGAGAGGTGGAGGGCCGGTCAAAGGGGCATGGCGGGCCGCATCCGGCCCCCGGGCCTTAGTTTGGGGACGCTTTTTCTACTGCAAGAGACAAGTAGTAGAATGTTACAAGTATCCAGTTTTAGTATGTTTTCAATGGCGCCTCCTCTGCACTTTCCCCCACAATCTACACATTCACACACAAAAAAATGTTCGATTAAGTGAATAGTGGCTTTGTGTACAGTACCAGTTCAACTGCATTGGACCACCACAAATTCCGGCCCATTGGATCTCACATAAAGACAGGGCCGCTGACAGACTTGACTGGGCCCAAGACAAAGTCATCTGTAAGGGACCCCTCCTCTCAATACAAAGTAGCCTACATCCACTGTAATGGGGACCCAATTCCGGGCCCCATCTCTCCCTGGGCCCGGGACAACATACCCTTTTATCCACTCTCTGTCGGCGGCTGCATTACACTGCCGTACAACACAAGAACGCAGTAACTCAGATTTTGGCAAACTGAGAAAAAAGGCTTCAAAGTTTCCTATATTGGCGTGACAACTGTGTTGTCGGTAAAGTGGTGGTGACACTTCCTTGCAGGGCTCTAAATTAACACACGCCAACGCGCCAAACACGGGTGAGAATTCATTTTGGCTAGTAGAAAAAAATACCTACCCGCCAATTTGGCTAGTAGCGCCCGAGTACAGTAAATTATGAACGGTAAACCGCTGCTTGTATGACAACGATACGGCGAGATTTCCTACATTACCCATAAACACTACCGTCATGACGTAGCCTCCCACCGTGGGCTTTCCGAAGCAGCTCTGGCAGCGGCTACTCCATGCTGCTGTTGTGCGCGCCACGACAGAAAACATTTCAGACTATTTTGACAGGCAACTCTCCTCCTCTGCTTCTGTCGCTTTCGCTCCACCACTTTTAACGTCACTATTAGGCCTACTGTTACTATTAGCACTCATCTACACAGAACCTTGCTCTAACAGGCTGCCTTTTTAAGCTGCGAGGACCTGACCGAAGAGTTTTAATAACAGGACGCGGATTATGCCTACTTCTGTTTTGTATGTTTTGTGGTGGTGGTTAGAGCAAGATTCTGTGTTGGCGAATAGGCCTACTAGTAATAATAACAGTAATAGTAGTGACGTTTTTAAAAAGGAGTGGTTGTGGAAAGAAATTGCGACAAGGGCAGAGGATGAGAACTATCTGTCAGAGTAGTGTGCGCGTAGCTGTCAGTTGTCAGTTTAAGTCCTGGCACAACTTAAGTTGGAAAGCCCAAGCCATCGGAAAGAAGAGCAGACCTTGCATGCCCGTGCAAGTTGGCTACGTGAAAAAAAATCAATAGCAAAAAAACTGCCAACGTCGACGCTGTGGAAAGGAAGCGAACATTTCCGTGATATTCGTTAAACATAGCGTGTTTCTTGTCATTTTGTTGCGCATGGTAGAGAAGAGCTCCTGCGCAGTTTATTTTGGCGAGATTAAAAAAAAAAAATGGCTAGTTGACCTTCTGTTTGGCTGGTAAGAAAAAATGTCTACTAGCCAAATTGGCTGGTGGTGGAAAAAGTTAATTTAGAGCCCTACTTCCTTGTAATACTTTTTTAGAATAGAAATTAAATGCACACAAAACCCCCCGGAAAAAACAACATTTATGTGTCTTTTTGCCACACAAAAAAACGGAGTTACTGGCTTCTTGGCTGGTATTACTGCCACAAAATGGAGTTACTGCAGGAGTTACTGCCTTCTTGGCTAGTATTACTGTCTACTCCCAAACCATTCCCATTGGAAAGTGCAGCAGTAACTCACCGATTTTTACCTTTTTTTACCTTTAACCAAACACACCGCAGTAACTTCTTTTTTGTAATTTTTGCACTTTCAACATGAGTTTCCTCTAAAACGGGACGATGTTGGACCACAGTTTCTTGACACAAGACAAATGAGGTAGTTTAGAGCCCATTTTCTCAATTTCGACCATTTTCGAGTTACTGCATTCTTGTTTTGCACGGCAGTACAGAACTGAAATAGGAGCTCACATCCTTCTACAAGTAGCAGACCAATACTGGGGAACCAGCATTGAAATTGGACGCCAGCATGTTGCATTAGTAGCAGCAGCAGTTCAACTGCATAGCACGTCACGCTCCACCAGCAAAACGGGAACATTGTACACTGTCACCTGCAGACACACACACACACACACACACACACACACACACACACACACACACACACACACACACACACACACACACACACAAGTATTGCGAGCTGAATCGAATAGCATGAAGGAATCCTCAGCCCACGGCAACACATGACACTAACAATGACGGACGGAGAGAGAGGGAGAGAGAGAGAGAGAGAGAGAGAGAGATGTTGGATGAAATTGCAAGGCCTTGTGTAACGGAGGCTAACTAGCAGAGTTGGTGTGGAACGTTGGTAAACCTCCCTCCTATAGCCTCATACAGTCTCGTGCTGTTGGGCCGAGAGACTAGTCTCTTGGACCAGCGGTATCGAACTGTGTCTCCCATTGCCGGACCGTTGTAGTTGACGAGACTGCAGGTTCGATTCCCGAGGGGGGTGAGCAGTTGCAACATGACCTCCGTCACAGTGGTGCCGCGTGACCCGGATTGGGAGTGAGGTTTAACGGGGAGAGTGTAACGGAGGCTAACTAGCAGAGTTGTCGTGAAACGTTGGTATACGTGACCTCCGTCACACCTGCACATGTTCCACCAGGACGTCTCATACTGTCACTTACTATTTACCCAGGAGTGGATAATGAGCCATGGGCCCCTGGGCCCGACAACAAGAAAGGCCCCCCTCCATGGGCCCCTGGGCCCGACAACAAGAAAGGCCCCCCTCCATGGGCCCCTGGGCCAGACAACAAGAAAGGCCCCCCTCCATGGGCCCCTGGGCCAGACAACAAGAAAGCCCGCCCTCCATGGGCCCCTGGGCCAGACAACAAGAAAGGCCCCCCTCCATGGGCCCCTGGGCCAGACAACAAGAAAGCCCGCCCTCCATGGGCCAGACAGAAAGAAAGGGCCCCCTCCATGGGCCCCTGGGCCAGACAACAAGAAAGGCCCCCCTCCATGGGCCCCTGGGCCAGACAACAAGAAAGGGCCCCCCTCCATGGGCCCCTGGGCCAGACAACAAGAAAGGCCCCCCTCCATGGGCCCCTGGGCCAGACAACAAGAAAGGGCCCTCTCCATGGGCCCCTGGGCCAGACAACAAGAAAGGCCCCCCTCCATGGGCCCCTGGGCCAGACAACAAGAAAGGCCCCCCCTCCATGGGCCCCTGGGCCAGACAACAAGAAAGGCCCCCCTCCATGGGCCCCTGGGCCAGACAACAAGAAAGGCCCCCCCTCCATGGGCCCCTGGGCCAGACAACAAGAAAGGCCCCCCTCCATGGGCCCCTGGGCCAGACAACAAGAAAGCCCCCCCTCCATGGGCCCCTGGGCCAGACAACAAGAAAGGCCCCCCTCCATGGGCCCCTGGGCCAGACAACAAGAAAGGCCCCCCCTCCATGGGCCCCTGGGCCAGACAACAAGAAAGGCCCCCCTCCATGGGCCCCTGGGCCAGACAACAAGAAAGGGCCCTCTCCATGGGCCCCTGGGCCAGACAACAAGAAAGGCCCCCCTCCATGGGCCCCTGGGCCAGACAGCAAGAAAGGGCCCCCTCCATGGGCCCCTGGGCCAGACAGCAAGAAAGGGCCCCCTCCATGGGCCCCTGGGCCAGACAGCAAGAAAGGCCCCCCTCCATGGGCCCCTGGGCCAGACAGCAAGAAAGGGCCCCCTCCATGGGCCCCTGGGCCAGACAACTAGAAAGGGCCCCCTCCAAGGTGCTACTAGGTTACAAAACAAGGTTCCAGACGTTTGATGTTGAGAGTTCGAGGGGAAATTCTGAAAACTTTCCTTTGTGGCCCACTCCTTTCGTGACACCTGCCGATGGGCCTGAAGTCCCGACTGTGCCATTTCTATAGTGCCATGGAAACCCATTATATGGGGCTACAGAACTACAAAAATTGCCTCTTCAGGTAGCCTTGTGTGTAGTCTTTTTCCCCATCGAAGCCCATCATACAACGCGTCTATTGAACACAAAAATGGCTGCATGGTATCACACAACACAATTTGCGAAGCAGCCAATCAGTTCTGGACTGATTTGCAAATATCACCAAAGAAAACTCAATACAAAGGAGTGTACTGAAGTTCGGTCTACTAAGGGGGCACTGCCCCGTCCTTCTTCTCGTTCTGTGGCATTTGTTGACGGCTTGCATAAGATGTGCGCTACAGTGCCAATGGAACTCCATTTCTTCTCAGCCAATCAAAAGCCTCCAAAAGGTATCCTAAAGGGGCGTTCACATGGATCCAGGAAATGCACGGGCTTGAATCATCTTACTCTACTGTACTCTGAGTGTGTTACAATATGCGACCTGGCCTCCTCCACTTGTGCTTGTCTCCTCGTACCAGGAAGTAATATGTCATGATGACATCACTGACCACAGCATTATATTTCAATATCTTGCAAAAGCTCAATTGTAAAGTCTTTTTCACATTTGCAATTGGGATGGTGAATGAAAAACAGTCCCTCAAAAGTCAAAAGTCTCTCCCTCATGCTGTCTTTCAGATCAAAACAATTGTGCAAAGCAGCACGGGATTTCCCAGGCTAACCGGAGGATGCCATTTTTGCAGTTCAATGGCAGTGCTTTATAATGGGTTTCAATTAGATAAAAGACTACAAATCAACATGGGATTTCCCAGCCTGAGGCAAGTCATCCATCAGAAACTCATTCAGTTGCTCTGACAGTTGGGGAATACCAGACAGGGCCATACAAGGTGTTTGTATGACTAAGGCCAGAGTTTGGCGCGGAACGTTAAAAACCTCCCTCCCGAAGCCTCATACAGTATCAGTAGAACGTTAGTAAACCTCCCTCCCGAAGCCTCATACAGTATCAGTAGAACGTTAAAAACCTCCCTCCCGAAGCCTCATACAGTATCAGTGGAACGTTAGTAAACCTCCTGAAGCCTCATACAGTATCAGTAGAATGTTAGTAAACCTCCCTCCTGAAGCCTCATACAGTAGAACGTTAGTAAACCTCCTGTAGCCTCATACAGTATCAGTAGAACGATAGTAAACCTCTCTCCTGAAGCCTCATACAGTATTGTAGCACTGAGCTATCGGTCTGGACCTTTAGTGAAAGCCCATTGGGAAACTCCAAAACTCCAACTCCCATTGTCATTGTGACACAGCACTCCACAGCACACAAGTGAACACTGCACACAACGAAATTGCATTTATGCCTCACCCGTGCAAGGGGGCAGCCCTCAGTGGCGCCCCATTGGGGACGGTACCATGCTCAGGGTACCTCAGTCATGGAGGAGGATGGGGGAGAGCACTGGTTGATTACTCCCCCCACCAACCTGGCGGGTCGGAGTCGAACCGGCAACCTCTGGGATGCAAGTCTGACGCCCTAACCGCTCACCCATGACTGCCCATAAAGCTCAGCAGTATCATGCTGTGACTCCCATGCCCACACTGAAGTGTTGACTGGGAGGTGGCAGGTTTGTTTGTCTCTATGCAAGAGTTGCCTGAGGTGAAGCCCAACGGCCACCAAGTTTTGAAGAATGGACTTTGTCCATCAGAGTTTACTTATTCAACTAAGACGAGCGCTGAACATCTCTCCCCAACGCAGTCTCACCCCAAGTAGTCAATTTCTGACTACCTTGGACCAGACTGCAATTTTTGACGTCTTGGGTATTCCTTCCACGTCACATTTTGACTATGTGGCCTAACCCTAAACCTATTCCTAAACCTAACCTCAATGACGTTATGCTGCCACAAGGGGGCGCCTTTGAGGACATAGTCAAAATGCGACGTGGAAGGAATACCCAAGACGTCAAAAATTGCAGTCTGGTCAAAGGTACTCAGATATTGACTACTTGGGGTGAGACTGTGTAGCTCTCCCTCTTGCACTACTTACATGCTTTTGAGAAACTCAACCATGGTCCTTTAGCCCAGCGGTATCGTGCTGTCGCTTGGATCTGAACTATTATATAATTATTATAATAATAATAATATAATAATTAAATAAATAATACTGTATAATAATTACCTCCGCCAAGGTTGCGTTGCGTTGGTTTGTCTGTTTGTCTATTTGTTTGTTTGTCAGCAGCATAACTCAGAAACTAATCACCGAATCACGATCCGGATCACGAACCAGAACTAGGATTTTTTTTAAAAGATTCTGTCAGCAGGATAACTAAAAAACGAATAAACTGATTTGGACGAAACTTTGTGGAGTTGTTAGTAATGACCCAAGGCACAAGTGATTAAATTCTGGTGGCGATCTGGATCACAAACCGGAACCAGGACTTTCCAAAAGATGGTCCCTAGTGACCGGAAATTGAATTGCTGAAAGACTTAAGGGTGTATCATAGTCAAATGTATCAAGCAGCTTCCTTGGTCTAGGTCTGCGCTCTCTGAGTGCTTCTAGTTCTAATATATAATAACTATTACAGTATTAGTGACTTTGGGCTTATGCCGCTCAGACGTTCAGGTCCGGGCGACTTCTCTCACTAGACCTGGCAACCCTATGCAACGCTGCAGAATGGCCTCGGGCAACACTTCAAACTGGTCTAATCCATCATCACTGGAAATGAACAATGTCATGCGTGTGTGTGTGTGTGTGTGTGTGTGTGTGTGTGTGGTTACAGAACCAGATGCCTTCAGGCAGAAGTTCCTATCTGTGTTGCCAGGTCCACACATTATAAGCGACTCAGGGCTTATGGTGCTGATTTCTCTCACTACATCTGGGCTGCCAGGTCCACACATTATAAGCGACTCAGGGCTTATGGTGCTGATTTCTCTCACTACATCTGGGTTGCCAGATCCACACATTATAAGCGACTCGGGGCTTATGGTGCTGATTTGTCTATGGCAACACTCTGCGACGTTGCCAGGTGGCCGCGGGCAAAACCTCAAAGCCGTCTAATCCTGGGGGCACTGTGGCGCAGCGCGTTAAACCCCCCACATTTGGGCTTGCATGCCCACGGGGACCCCGGTTCGAGTCCGGCCGGGGTCATTTCCCGATCCCACCCCGTCTCTCTGTCCCACTCGCTTCCTGTCACCATCTCATACTGTCCTATCAAATAAAGGCATAAAAGCCCCTAAAATACATATATTTTTTAAAAAGCCGTCTAACCGGAGAGATACACCAGCGGCGACGCGATTCAAGCGACAGAGTGTAGCAGCAAGCGATACGAGAGATTGAGGAGACTAGAGTATGTCCGTACAGGCAGAAGGCAAAGCATTCAAGCATTCCCATTGGCTGTGGTCACTGACCTCTATACAGTCATTGGCTGTCGCGGCTTGTCGCCGAACCGCGTCATAGAAAGTTGAAAAGATTTCAACTTCAAATTGTCGCGCTCGTCGCGCAAATCGCTCTAGTCTCCAGAATCGCTTTTGTCTCTCGACTCAATACAAAGTCAATTACTTCCGTCGCTCGACTCGCTCAGATCGCCGCTGGTGTATCTCTGCGGTAATCCATCACCCTTGGATATGAAAAGTGTCATCCTTGCGTGTGTGTGTGGGGGAGAGCGAGAGAGAGAGAGAGAGAGAGAGAGAGAGAGAGAGAGAGAGAGAGAGAGAGAGAGAGAGAAGGAATGTGTGCACACGTGTGTATAGCAAGAGAGAGAGAATGTGTGCATATGTGTGTGTGTATATACATATAGAGAGATAGATACTGTTGATAGAGAGAGAGAGAGACAGAGAGAGAGAGAGAATGTGTGCATACGTGTGTTTTGAAAAAATTGAAAGAAAAGTCCGCGACACCAAGCTCCCGTTGCTTACTTTTAAAAATAAGCAACGGGAGCTTGGTGTCGCGGACTTTTCTTTCAATTTTTTCATGGTATTTTTGCTGGTCCTGCACCCAAATGTTTTGAGACGGATGTGCGTGTTTTTTTCTCTCTAACTACGGAAACAGGCTTTGACATGAACCAGGGTTCCCACTGGTGCTTGAATTCCTTGAAAATGCTTGAAATCCAATGAAGTGTTTTCAAGGTTGTGAAAATGCTTGAATGTTTGGTGAAGTGCTTGAAAATGCTTCAAATTTGTGTCAAGTCAAAATCAGTAAGCCAAATGAGATGTCAGATGGGATTTGCCATTCGACACCCTAAAATTGATTAGAATGCAGGAAATTGCATCTTAAAAACGCAAAATTTTCTGGGGGAGGACCCTCACACCCCCTTCCCGCGACTTATTAAAGGTGCTGGAAAACTGACAATGTGGTGCTTGAAGGTGCTTGAAAAGTGCTTGAATTTGTTCCTGAAAAAGGCGTGGGAACCCTGATGAAGTTTTTGGTAACACTTTACTTAAAGCCAACATTAAAAGCGCATTTATAACAAATTATAACGCACATTATAATTACTTACAACGTATTATGACTACACTCATAATGATTCATGATCCTTTATATTAACAGTTATGAATAACTATGAATCTAGCTTATAATGCTTTATAAATCCAAGGGTGTCATGAGCACTCATAATACCCTTGGATTTATAAAGTATTATAAGCTAGATTCATGGTTATTCATTACTGTTAGCATAAAGCATCATGAAACATCATCGGTGTAGTCGTAATGCGTTGTAAGTAATTATAATGTGCATTATAATTTGTTATAAATGTGCTCATAATGCACTATAGATATGGGCTTCATAGAAACTTTCTAAACCTCCCTCCTGAGGCCGCATGCAGTACGGGCAGTGCTGAGCTATCGGACTGAAGAACCTGGCAGAGGAAGTGATGTAATCGCCTTTACTCATTGGCCAGTTACCACACCCGTTGACTTTCAAGGAAATAGTATGCCTGTGCGTGTGCGTGTGTGTGTGTGCCTGTAGGCCTATGCTTGTGCGCGCGCGTCTGTGTGTGTGTGTGAGTGTGTGTGTGTGTGTGTGTGTGTGTGCTGTGAGTGTGTGTGTGTGTGCGTGTGTGTGCTGTGAGTGTGAGTGTGAGTGTCTGTGTGAGTGTGTGTGTGTGTGTGTGTGTGTGTGTGTGTGTGTGTGTGTGTGTGTGTGTGTGTGTATGTGAGTGTGCGTGCGTGTCTGTCACTGTGTGTGTGTGTGTGCGTGTGTGTGTGTGTGTGTGTACGTGTGTGCGTGCGTGTATGTGTGTGTGTGCGTGCGTGCGTGCGCGCGTGCGTGTGTGTGTTGACTCACCGTGACACAGTGTCGCTCCAACTGCCAGAAGAAGCAACAGGAGCCACAGCAGAGGCCGTCTGGACGCCATCTTAAAAAAAAAAAAAAAAAGTGAAAGCCAAATTTCATGTGAAAGCCCATTGGGAAACTCCAATTCCCATTGTCATTGTGACACAGCACTCCACAGCACACAAGTGAACACTGCACACAACGAAATTGCATTTATGCCTCACCCGTGCAAGGGGGCAGCCCTCAGTGGCGCCCCAAAGGAGCAGTGCGGTGGGACGGTACCATGCTCAGGGTACCTCAGTCATGGAGGAGGATGGGGGAGAGCACTGGTTGATTACTCCCCCCACCAACCTGGCGGGTCGGGAGTCAAACCGGCAACCTCTGGGATGCAAGTCTGACGCCCCAACCACTCACCCATGACTGCCCATAATACCACACACACACACACACACACACACCTGCACACACACACACACACACACACACACACACACACACGTCTGCACACACACACACCTGCACACATGCACACACACACACCTGCACACACACAGAGGGCTGTAGTGGAGGGTAAACGCACGTAAACGCCGTTTACGCACCTCTGGAATTTAGGAAATAGCGTTTACCCACCTCTAAATAGCTCTTAATGGCAATTACGCACGTCAAAGTTCCCTGTGCCTTGTGATCTGCCGTTGGAATAATCCAAAATAAATTTGGTGTCATTTAAAAAATATTGTTGAACATGCTTAACGCTTTAGTAGGAATCATTTTCATCTGCTCTGTATTCGGGTATGTGACCTTCCAATCAGTGCCTTTCGGCTGCTGCGGCGACACCAATCAGGATCCAGGGAATATGTAAACACATACACGTTGTGTAGTTGCCTGCCTGCCTACCTGTTCAAAGTTAATCATCATGGATATTAGGAGATATTTGAAGAGACCATCCAGTGCTTCCACTTCCGCAGATGCCAGCAAAAGGCCTCAAGTACAAAGTAAGACTGACAGAGATCAATTTACATGAATCGTTAAATGTGCTTTATAAAAAAGTTTGACTTGACGAATTATGGCAATGACAGAACGAGCTTTCAGATTAGCTAATGCGTAGTCATGCTATCCTTGTATTGCACTCGTCACCCACCGCTAGTCATTCTATCACGAAAGCTAGCAATGCCACCAGTGTAATTTTACAACAATAATTTTACAGCACGAGACGTTCTCGTGCTTCAAGGTGAAATGAGAATAGCAAATCAAATAAAAGGTCAATTGTCATTCTAAATACCGCAAAAATACGATTTATATGATGGCTTATGATTTTTTTTTAAACAGCCATTGAATTGGCACATGTAAAATAAAAATAGCAATCTTATATTTTCTAAATATAAAACAATATAACAAAAAAAACATGCTGTATATGGTATTTATATGTATATAAGTGTAGGTATATGGGCAGTCATGGGTGAGTGGTTAGGGCGTCAGACTTGCATCCCAGAGGTTGCCAGTTCGACTCCCGACCCGCCAGGTTGGTGGGGGTAGTAATCAACCAGTGCTCTCCCCCATCCTCCTCCATGACTGAGGTACCCTGAGCATGGTACCGTCCCACCGCACTGCTCCCCATGGGGCGCCACTGAGGGCTGCCCCCTTGCACGGGTGAGGCATAAAATGTAATTTCGTTGTATGTTCACATGTGTGCTGTGGAGTGCTGTGTCACAATGACAATGGGAGTTGGAGTTTCCCAATGGGCTTTCACTTTTCACTTTTATTTATGCTGACATAGGTAGTTATAGCCTACATGAGTGATCATTTAACTTAGATGCTGTCAGTGTAATTGGCAGGCTGCTTAACTGGTGTTCTCAGCCCCACAACTCTTAAATTCTACTTTTTTCAGGCAGTGATGGTACAGGCAATGAGGCAGAGATCACAGGGAGAGGAGAAACACCAGGATATCAGATAGAGATAGAAGAGGAAAGAGGAGGAAATGAAAGAGGACCAACAGAGAATGAGGAAACAGAGAAAGATGAAATAGGAGATGAAGAAACAGGTAGTGCGAGAGGAGTAAGAGAAGAAACAGGGACAGGAGAGATGGAGAGTGGAGAGTCTGAAGTAGAGGGAGATGCAGAATCTGAGACTGAAGACACAGTGAGAGGAGAAAGAGAGAGCAGATGCCATCCCAGTATCTGGACAGAAAAACAACACATACGGTTTAAAAAAGATAACCCTTGGCTTATTGTCAATGGTGAATATCTTGGATGCAAAATCTGCAAAAAAGTGAAAGGCCTTGGAGTGTTTAAAGAAACAGGAATGTGTCTCTCAAATGAATGGGCCGCAACTAAAGTCACATACAGTCGCAATGGTGATCACCAGTATCAGTTGTCATGCTTGAGAAGTAAACATTTCAAACACACATCATCAAAGAGCCACAAGGCAGCCGAAAACATAGTGATTCACACCTTGTGTTGCTTTGTGCACTGCACACACACACACACACACACACACACACACATACACACACACACACCTGCACACACACACACACACACACACACACCTGCACACACACACACACACACACACACACACACACACATACACACACACACACACACAAACACACGCACACACACACCACCACACCTGCACACACACACACACACACACACACACACACACACACATGGTTACAGGCCGTCTGGACACCATCTTAACACACATCACCACACACACACACACACACACACACACACACACACACACACACACACACACACACACACACACACGCACACATACACATACTGTACATGGTTAGAGCGAGGCCCTCTGGCCCTCATCTTAACACACACCAGCACACCTGCACACACACACACACACACACACACACACACACACACACACACACACACACACACACCAGCACACACACACACACACACACACACATACACACCAGCACACCTGCACACACACACACACACACACACACACACATACACACCAGCACACCTGCACACACACACACACACACACAGACAGTTGGGATAGACAATGTGACATAACCAGTGCTGGGAGTAACAGCGTTAGAGTATAACAGTGTTACTAATGGAGCCTCATTTTGAGTAACGGAATAATTACTTAAATTAATTACTTTATCCATAACTGTAACGCCATTGCCGTTACTCGGGAGGTAACGCAACGCACTACAATTTTATGAATTGCAGCGCCAGTGTGCGCTGGCTGCTGACAAAATCTAGGAGGCAATGGCAATGCATAAATCTGTACCAAGCCAGCTTTTAATATGCTCACATTCACCCTTTGCATGCATGAGAACAAAGTAGCTGAACGTGATTTGCTATAAGTGGGCGGAGTGTCAGCTATGCTCCCACGCACATAAACACAACTCATTCTACCGAGTTCACAGGGAGCGCATAAAGAATAAAAGAGACAACGGCAGCAAAGCCGCAAGGTTTCATGTTCCAACGATAAATACCGGAATCATTTCATGCTAGTTGCAGTCAAGTGCAATAATGTTTAGATCCAAAGTATTCTGTGCCTCGGAAACAAAGTTATGTCCGTAACGAGCGACTCTAATTTCACTAAGCACCTCTCGCATGGTGACACACCTCCAAGCCCCGCGCAGCTAGTTTCAGCTGTAGTGAAGAGGGAGACGGAGGCAAGCCAAACCTGATTTCTCAGGACACGAGTGAGCTCAACAAAATAATCGCCAGGTATGTGGTTGAAAACATGTTGCCCCTATCCACTGTGGGGTCGGAGTTGTTTTGGGCTCTTGCTGCAGAAATTCCATGTCGTGGAAGAGAAATGAGCACATCCCTAAAAACGTTGTGAACTGGATTAACATTCACCATTGATAATAGGTCATGAAGCTAGGCTATTTGTTAGTAGCATCTTAAGCAAAAAATAACATCACAGCCAAAATAACATCAAAGAACAAGGATGAAAACTTCATTTAACTGTTCTTTCGTTTCTTTGACATTTTAAGCAACAAAAAAAAGTAACACAAAAAAATACCTTTCCTGGTAACTAGTTAATTTTAGAGTGAAGTAACGCAGTTACTAACGCAATTACTTTTAGGAGAAGTAACTGGTACTTGTAATTAGTTACTTTTTCAAAGTAACTTTCCCAGCACTTGACATAACACAGGGCCTTTAGGAATGCACTACGATTTGGTCATTGCCATTCTGGTAACAGCACATTTATAACGCTGTGTCTTAATGGGTTAAATAAAACATAAATGTTGCCATGTTGCCTCAGGCTAATTCACATCTGCGTCCCTTGAAGAACATGAATCATAAAAACATTGGGGATTTGGGGGTATGTCTTCTGAGAAAATGTGAAAATTCAGCAGTTAAAAATGTGATTTTAGCAAAATATGTCAAAGGAAATTCAGAGGGAAGATATGTAAGGGATAACGGCCGACGAGGTGACCAGTTATACCAAATTATCTGCCTACGCAACTGAATACTCTTTTCTGATTGGCTGATGGGGTTGCAACTAATTCCCTATAACCTGGCGTCAAACGTGCGACTAAGTTAGGCGAACTGGCGTTACTAATTCTAAACTGCAAGTTGCTATGGCCAAAAGCCAGTCGTTAGTTCTATCGCATTTGTTTGGCAAGTCAAGAGTCAGACGTTAATTCTATCGCATTTGGTTGTCAAGCCAAGAGCCAGTCGTCAGTTCTATCGCATTTGGTTGTCAAGTCAGTCGCCCTAAAAGTTCTACTACATGCATCTGATAGAGGCGCGCAGCGTCATATATATACAATATGTAAAATAGATAGAGGCGCGCCATACTGTATATAGGCTATACAATATGTAAAAGGAAATACAGAGGGGAAATACAGAGGCTTGGGGCGTCAGGGCCCCCTTGACTCTTGGGCCCCTGGGCCTGGGCCCGGTAGGCCCATACAGTAATCCACATGCAAACAGTGGTGGAGGTGGCCCAGGTGGTAGAGGAGCCGTTTGGTAACCCGAAGGTTGCAGGTTCAAGCCCTGCTCGGCCTGACCCCATTGATGTGTCCTTGAGCAAGATACTATATCCCAAGTTGCTCCTGGTGGCAGGGTGGTGCCCTGCGTGGCAGTCACTGCCACCGGACTGTGAATGGGTGAATGTGAGGTACGCAATGCCAAGCGGTTTGAGTGCTCGAAGGAGTGGAAATACAATGTAGCCCATTTAAAAGACATAATATATAGGCCTCAGAGGCGGATCTAGCCATTTTGGGGCCCTAGGCGAAATATACGTATGGGGCCCTCAAAAGTCATTATTTAGACATACAATTTGGTGCTATGAGTTTTGTCTCATATATATATTTACTATATATAGTGATTATTTGACTTACTGTAAGTGACAAACTAAAACCAAGCCTGTTTTGTATGTGTGTTTACCGTGAGCGGTGTGACAGGTGGGGCCCCTATGAAGAACAGCTTTGGTCGGGCCCAAGGCAATTGCCTAGGTTTGCCGGATGAAAAGTCCGCCTCTGATAGGCCTATATAAATAATGCACGGACAAAGTGATTACTAATACTAGTCTAGCAAGGTGTGAAGTGCTCTGATATGGTGCCGTGAGATGCCCCACACTGCCCTCAATATGACCTTTTTCACTGGGCTCAGGTCGCCTTGCTCAGGTGGTAGAGGAGCCGTTAGGCAACCCCGATGGTTGCATGTTCGAGCCCTGCTCTGCCTGAGCCCATCAAGGTGTACTAGAGCAACACACTTCACCCCAAGTTGCTACTGGAGGTAGGGTGGGACCCTGCAGGTCAGCCACTGCCACCGGAGTGTGAATGTGAGTGTGAATGGGTGAATATGAGGTAGGCCTATCAAAGAATAGCGGGGCGCACCTTGCATCAATTTATTCTTCTTTATTTTTGTGCGCACCCCTTTTCTTTGATTCTAAGTATTTATTTGGGATAATTCGTTCCAAATTCGCTCCAACCAGCGCAGAACCAATTAGCCAAGGTTTATTTTACTTTTTTTTTTTCTCAAAAACCTCTGCTTTCATATATTTTTAAAAGTTCCACATTGCCGCCTTGAATATGATATTTCTGCTGTCAAAGGCACATAGACCAATTAAAGATCCTAAGCGGAAAAAAGAAGTCAGCTTTCCGTGTTTACAATCGCTGGATGGCGCGTTTAGGACATTGTGTGATCCAGAAATGGGTCATATGTTCCGCTGAATATCAATATGAATCAACATAGCCATCCTCTTATGATTTTCGATATAGGCCTAACCTAGCCTACATGTCCATGACGACGCATGTGTCCTTGCGAGTATGTTGACAGCCGTGCCAAGTGTTGCACTGGTTTGTTTCAAAACAGATACAGTTTAGTAACATAGCCTAGAAATAAAAAACACGCTTGAAACTTAATCAGTTTTTGAAATAAGCTCTAGGCTAGTTCTACAGGTTAGGGACATGCCATGACTGTCTTATAACGGTCAAACCTGAAATCAGGCAGTGAGCCCGAATAGGATAGGTCAGTCCTTCATGCACAGTGCTTTATTTTGTCAAGTCAAAATAGGCTATCAGACCAAGAGAACCCGTCAAACCATTTGCAAAATAGCCTAAGTCTCACCCACCAGGTTGATCAAGGAAAATGAAACGTCTCGATTTCAATGTTAAATGTTAAAATGAAACAATCTGTCAATGCATGTCTGTTGTTACAGATCCGCGTTGCATTTCCAAAATCCGACGCATATCGCTTTAGTTTCCCTTCACAAAATATCAGGCCAAAGAACGGGAAAAGACTGAAATCTCACCTGACTAATGGGGAAAGTCTCTCAAAACTCCGCGTGACAGAAAATCCATGCGCGCGCGTAGTGCTGCAAGTCTCGGCCGTCGACGGAGCTTCATGATCCGGCAGGGAATCCGAGAGTACAAGGCGAGTTATGGCCACTGCAAAAAAAAAACCCAGCAGCGCGTAACGAACGGTGACTAAAAAGACTGTCCTTATGACTCTTAATCTCTGTTGCTTTGAAAGCTCAAATGGAACTCCCTGATCTCGGAACGTCTTTCGGTTTAAGTAACCTGTAGCCTAACGTCTTTCAAAAGTTCAATGTGCCAACATCAAGCGAGTTGTGCCATCAAGAGAAGAGACGTCTTGACTGTGAGGTCTTTCGAGCTGGAAGTCCGCTCGTCACGTCAGAGACTATGCAGCCGTGCCAAGACGCGCTGACGAGTCGTCCTCAGAGTCATGCCGGGTGCCGTGGCAAGACCTCTTGACGGTGCGGTGGGTTTTCATGTAGCCTACTAATAATGTGGTGCAACGTGTGAGCTCTCACCTTGTGTGGCGTTGACCATGCTGATGGTGACAGCGTCCGCCTCGCGTGGCGAATGAGAATGAGTCAAGTGTCTCTCTCTCTCTCTCTCTCTCTCTCTCTCTCTCTCTCTCTCTCAATGTCCCCTCCCTCTCTTTCAGTGTCTCAATGTCCCTTTTCCTCTCTCACACTCTCTCTCTCTCTCTCTCTCTCTCTCTCTCTCTCTCTCTCTCTCTCTCTCTCTCTCTCTCTAACTAACCAACAGACCAGACCAAAAGCACATACAGCACTGCCACCTGTGTGATTGATCCAAAACGCCAAAATGCAGCGACCAACTTTCACAAGTAGCACTCTCTCTCTCTCTCTCTCTCTCCCGCACGCGCACGCACACGCACGCACACACACACACACACACACACACACACACACACACACACACACACACACACACACACACACACACACACACACACACACACACACACACACACACACACACACACACACAAATAGCACTAATAGTCCTAAGTAAGATTGGTAGCATCTGTCGGTACCTTACTGTATCATTGGTCGGTACCTTACCTGTCGCTTCTGCCTTATCTGTCGCTTTGGGGTCCTAGCTGCGTTGCCCTGGTAACAACTGTAAACAAACGGCTGCAGTTAACTGCTCCGCTCCCTGACAGGATTTTTCATTCATTCGTGCCAATGAAACAGGAGGCCTCGATTCGTGCAGAAGATAAGGTACGTAACTGAGATATATATGTAAGAAAACTATTTAACCTCATAGACTAACCTTGTATACGGTACATTCTAACAATATATTTCTAAAGTTTTTAGTCATTCCCGTTCATTTGAAGCGTAATTCCCCCCTTACTGTGGCTAGTTTGGATGAGATGACTTGACCCTAGCTAGCATAACATAAATGGCAGCTAGCTCTACACTATTTCGGGCATTCGCTAACAATCAGTGTTCAGATAACTAGCGCAAACGTGCCGAGATATCTTGTTTATTATCAAAAAAAACGCTTGTGTTGTGCCATGGCTTATATGGTGATGACGTTTGAGATTGTAAATTTACGGGCCACAGATGTGTCTATGGTAAGGCCGACCTGACGAGATAGCTGCCTACTGAGGTTTGATTGGATATGGACATTGTTTATTTCAGAAGGAAAATGTTTGGAGTGGAATTGTTTGGAAGACAATCTTGGGACAATTTTGCTCTTTGGGTCTTTGTGCCAACCATGCCAGCTATCGTAGGGTGCTCTGGGAACATCTTAGATCTGTTTACTGTATGTACACTTACTGAAATAAGCATTTTGTTTACATAAAATCATCACATAAAAAGTCATTTCACCACTAGGTTTTGAAACCCAGACAGCACGAAGCATCTTGCCGACGTCAAAATCAGATCAACAGACAGGGACATCAGCCTTCTCTTGGGAATAGGCCAGATATGCCATAACAAGAAATGGTAAGTCTATCACTACATAAGATCCATAACAAAATACTCCTAGTTAAATCTTAAATGTGACCTGGTGGCATTATTGCTTATGTTGCACACTCAATGAATAAGGTCCTCAAGTGTGTTGAGTTTTGCTGAGTTCGTTGTTTATTTACATTTTCCTCAGCATAACTGTACAGCTGACACTGCTGCCTTCTGTATCATAACAAAGCCTGTCACTTCCACGTTTCGTTCTTTATGTGACCGAAGTCACTGGCTACTGCACCATAGAGGGTCTCTGCACTCATTGCTGGTCCTATGATGCCATCTATTGGCGAGAACGTGCAACAGCATAATTAAACTAAAAGACAACTTCTGACAGGACAACAAAAAGACAGGGAGTGAGAATAAGGGAATAACAAAAAGACAAAAATGGGGGGGTCCACTACACTTGCATACCTGATTGTGATGCTGTCACTCATTTTCTGCGGTTGTGAAGAGGATGCTGTGGAGGTGGCAGCATGAACGTGTCACACAGACATTGGCTAAACTACTCGGTAGGTACAACGAAATAAAAGAAACCACCCCCTCAACCCTGTTTATGCTGCACTGTACCTATTATAACCAGTTTTTATATAGACCATTATTTGAAATACTATGAGAGCCTTTCTGTTAGGATACTGTACAGCAGGGATGGGCAACTGGAGGCTCGGGCGCCACATGCAGCCCAACTTCTCACTTTTTTAAAAAAAGAAAAAGGACAGTTTTTAACCCCCTATAAATCAATAGTGTAAGCATTCAGGTATAAATAAAGAAAAAGTGAAGTATCCTTTTGTAAATTCTCTCAAGTGCGTGGTGATGTGGCCCACTGATTGTGGTAATTAAAAATGTTGGCCCACCTTATAATGAAAGTTGCCCACCCCTGCTGTACAGCCTACAGTGATACTGAGACTTATTCCTGTCTTTATTTGCCAGGCTTCTACACTTGCCCTCA
The DNA here is from genome assembly GCF_034702125.1 of Engraulis encrasicolus. Classification (NCBI taxonomy): domain Eukaryota; kingdom Metazoa; phylum Chordata; class Actinopteri; order Clupeiformes; family Engraulidae; genus Engraulis; species Engraulis encrasicolus. The sequence continues at coordinate 74,746 of NW_026944724.1, forward strand.
GAGTTCACATATGGTGACGTGCACAGGTGTCCAGTCAGGTTCAGACTGATGCTGGTAACAAGAGGAGAACATGCTAATTGGTAAGTGAGATCCCTGCTTAACAAAAATCCACACAGCACAACAAGTAAGCCTAGTTTGTGGTATCAAATGTAAAATGGAAGTTTCATCAAAAAGTTGTAGAACACATCTGAATAAATTGCAGGCCATCAAAGTTGTGAATGGGCAGGGAAAACACAACCAGTAGGCTTATGAATTACTTTGACTCAGCACAGCAGAGCAGATGCGATGCTACCATTCCTTGGGAATATGACACAGAGGTCTTAATTGTGGAAAAAATAAATGTCAAAACGTCTATGATTCCCAAAGTCCACATGGGGTATATTCTACAAGAGGAGTATTATATTAAAATTCAGATGAGACACAACAGATACAGCTTACTTTCTTGTAGACTGAAGACAGAGGCCACTTAGATAAACTACTCTACACACACCCAGAGTGAACCCAGAAGCACAATAATAAGCCTGCAACTGGGGTGTGTTGTAACACTCATAACTGCATTACCACAAAATGTAATGCAAGACTGTAATCTAATAGTTTTGTACTGCAATGTCGCCTTGGATTTTGTCTGTTCAGATGCTGTGTTGCTGCCAGTCCACGGATGTACACGAATGGCTCACCTGGAGGAGGAGGGCGGTCAACGACATTACTCAAGTATTGACAACAAATGTGCTCTACGGTAGGTTGGTTATTACAACCCATATACAGTCCCTGGCAAAAAGTATGGAATCACCTGTCGTGGAGGACGTTCATTCAGTCGTTTTTATTTTTTAGAAATATGATGGATCACAGACCCGACTCAGAACTGAACTCATTTCAGCTGGCGGCTAACTGGTCTCATAGGAGTCCATGTTAACTGCTAGCTCGGAGGTAAAATTTGCACTGCCGTTCTCAGAGAACGGTTGAAAGTACAGGAGAAAGGTAAAAGTCAGTTATTTAACTCAAGGGGATGTGTAATATGAGCTTATTTCCAAAAATGGGACAGTATCACTTTTAAATGGTCAATGGCAAGGTCCCAAGATGTTCTGTCACTGTAATCAGAGACATTTGAAGCCAAATTGATAAAGGATACCGTTTTTTCTCATTAATACTATTACTCCGAGGCTGTACGTTGTTCCAAAATCCAGAAAAAGTTTTTGAAGTGCTTGTTTGTGTGTTTGTTTTTCATGATTCCATATTTTTTTCCTCAGAGCTGAGTCATTCCATATTTTTTTTCCCTATGCATGCTCTAAAAAAGTAACTCTTACTTACTAATGGAATTACTTTTCATGATTTCTTTTGGTGTTTCTTAAGGCCAGACAGTTGCCCTTTGAAATGAGTTCAGTTCTGAGTCAGGTCTGTGATCCATCATATTTCTAAAAAATAAAAATGACTGAATGAACATCCTTCACGACAGGTGATTCCATACTTTTTGCCAGGGGCGGTAAAAACCTAACTTGCTCAGCCTCTGAGGCACATAAAAACATGAAATTAGTTGCATTTAAAAGCCAAGACCATCATCTTGCATGAGAATGGACAGGAGTCTGCATATTGGAATGCACCCATGTCACTTTAGGCGCCTTGGACAATGCATCGTGTATGCAGCATCAGGCTAAAATGGGTTAATAACACACACACACGCACGCACGCACGCACTCTCCTCTAATCTTCTCTCTTTGCCAAACTTTAGATGACATTTCCAGCATGTCCAACTCATCAGCATCAGGGGAGATTCGGTGGAGGTGGTGCACCATCCAGGACCAGTCATGGGCCACCAAAACCTCTGCAAAATCTACACTTCTTGTGAACCCTGTAGAAGACACTACAACCACAAAACTGCTAATAAACCATCACATACTGCGTCACATCATGGTTCTCCATGTGTTACTGCACCCTCGGCACAAGTTCTTTGCTAGATTGCCATCTGGCAGATGCATCAGGACAGGAATGTAGCTACTATTTGTGATTATATCTTCCCACACTCTTACTTGCTTTGCATGGCAGTGTGTCTCAATGTGTGTCAGAATGGAAGGTGTCGCACCATTGAAGTCAATGGGCAGTGGCATTGCATCAGGGTTATAGAAGCCCAGATATCCTTGATGCTTTGATGCCAGCTGTTTTTTTTGTGATCTGGTCACCCACACTTCCCTCTTCATTGTCCCATAGATTTCCATACCACGCTTTGGTGCTTTGGTGGTATGGACATTCTAACTCACCAGAAGAAAAAAAACCATTGAAAATGAATGGAAGGTTATGTCTGGTGATTTCTGGTAAATTAGAATGCCCATAACATCAAAGTGGCACTGGATTACTCAACCATTTGTCTCTTAAAAGATAGTTTCTGCCAATTTCAATATGCTGTTGTATAGCTCATGCTACCCTTGACTTGTCAGTAGGCTACCCGGTGATGATGGCATTCTTTTGACTCAGCTCTTTCTGAGATCTGAGCTATTCTAATGGGGGCAGACTTTGATTGTATTAAAAACCTTCTTAACATAGGCCTAATCCAAATACCATCCCAAAAGGTATCACTGTCTGTTTGCTAGTTGTCTGCTGATGTTGCATAACCTTTTGAATGTTATTGGGAATAAATGAAGATGTTTTTTTGAAATGTAAACAAACGCCTGCCCCCTAATGACATGGGTATGTGGAAGAGCTGTCCCTTACTCATGCACCTGTTTAACAAAATGTTATTTTTATTCAAGTAGGGGTATGCAGTGTATAAGTTTTTTTGTTTGTTTGTTTGTTTTTTTGTTGTTGTTTTTTTTTTTTTTTTAAATATAAATGGCACATTACTTAATACTGTAAGTTATTTCAGCTGATTTAAACTGGCATCTGGGAATTCCAAAATAAAGGTGAAATAAAACACTGGTGTCCCTGCAAGCTTCTACTTAGTTGCATTTTTAACGTTGTTATGTTATAGAGAATATAATTATTATATAATTGTTACCAGGTAAAAACGAAAAGCAAGTTAATGTAATCCAGTCACTTGCTCAGTCTGTCACAGTAGCAATATTCAGTCAATGAGTGCATTCCCTCGTATTTTGGCGTTCTGCTGGTCTCAATAAAACCCGCTCCACAGTTCAATTTGGATGCCATGACTCTTCATTATTTTCTTTACTCGTCATGGCGCATTGTGAAAACTCGTAAAGAGACATAATACACATTATATATTAAACCAAAACACATGTTGTGTATTAAACCAAAACACACCAAATATGTAGCAAAAGAGTTGGTAGAGCGCTACTAGTATCCCTCAAAACCAACTGGTGCTCTTGGAAGGGGTTCAATGTTCAAAAAAGACAGAAGGAAAAAATCCTTGGTCCAGGCACTTCAGTTGGTTAATGTAGTAAAAAAACAAACTTTATTAAAGGGGAAAATGCATTAAAAAATGTTTTTTAATGCATTTGCCCCTTAAATAAAGTTTTTTTTTTTTTTAATTTTGAACACCAAATATGTGTTGAGAGAATACAATACAGTTCAGAGCCAAAGAGGATTATGCCTCCCCTGGGCCCTGGCCAGATGTTTGCGAGGAGGAGCCATGCGGCTGCCAGGGATAGGGCTGCACGATATATAGAAAATGTATCGATATCGCGATATCACGGCTTGCGATACACATATCGCAAAAACTGGTTATATCGTGATACCTACTTTTTAATTTTTAATAACAGCCAATTTGGTAAAAAGGTTAAAAAAGCTATTAAAAAGGTTGACATTATAAGTTGATGCTGTATATTAGCCATGTTTTTTTCCGAATAAAAATAATGTTAGAAATAAAACATGGCTCTCAGTTGTTTCATACATGATAAAGTGTAGAATGGCAAGTAGAGAGGGGAAAATATACATATATTAAATATCGTGAGTAATATCGAAATCGCAGTATACAGTGTTGTTATCGCGTATCGCATATTTTTCTAATATCGTGCAGCCCTAGTCAGGGATGTGAAACTCAGGCCCAGGGGGCACATTTGGCCCGTCAAGTCATTTTATGTGGCCCGCAAGATCATTTAATATGTGTATTATCAGGTTGTGTGTACTACTAACAACGGTTGTTTGTCTTTTATTTGTTTCCTTGTACAGTAAACAGTTTCCTGTTTGTTTCTTTGAGGACCTGTGTTTAGCCGGATCACACCGCACTCTCGATTAAAAGGTGCCAAACAAAAACTGTGTAAAATTGAAAGAAAAATGTCTGCACACTTAAATCCCCTTTGTGTTCTTTTTAATAATAGGCCAAGCTTTCGGTCTACTGACCTTCCTCAGATTTGGCCTATTATTAAAAAGAACACAAAGGGGATTTAAGTGTGCAGACATTTTTCTTTCAATTATTCTTTGAGGACCACAAAGAAACAAACAGGAAACATGTAATGAACAAGGAAACAACTGAGAGCAATGTTTTATTTCTAACATTATTTTTATAGTATTTAAACATGGCTATATGCTGAGGGGGCATGAGAGAGTGTGATTCACAGTTCACAGCAGCTTGGGGGTGGCGATACAGATAAATTTTACATTTCTGAAAAAATGGCCGAGGACATGACCTCTGTGTCCTCCATGGTAGTTACGGTAGTTAATTTGGCCGTAACTACCATGGAGGACACAGAGGTCATGTCCTCTGTAATTTTTTCAGAAATGTCAAATTTATCTGTATCGCCACACCCAAGCCATCCTCAAGGCAGTGACAAATGAAAACAAACTTAAGAGTTTGAAGCATTCTAAATGTACTGTACAGTATGCAGTACAGCGCGCAATATTTTACCTCAGTATTTGAAAATGTCTTGTTACGACCCTGTCCTTAAGTCTTGTCTGTTGTGTTGATCTGCTGTGAATCTCGCTCTCTCATGTCCCCTCAGCATATCTCTCCTGAAGAGAAAATAAAGGATCATCTAATCTAATCTAATCTAATCTAATGTCTAAAGGGGGCAGCCGTGGCCTAGTGGTTAGAGAGTTGGTCTTTCAATCTAGGGGTTGTAGGTTCGAATCCCCCCTGACCTCTCCCTACATCTCCATCCATGGCTGAAGTGCCCTCGAGCAAGGCACCTAACCCCACATTGCTCCAGGGACTGTAACCAATACCCTGACAAGTAATAACTGTAAGTCGCTTTGAATAAAGGAAAGCACCAGCTAAGTGAAAATGTAATGTAATGTAATGTGATGTGATGTATTACAGGCAGTCCACCGACCACAGACTTGAACATGAAATTTGATGTGTCACAGGTATA